>NW_027037324.1:0-18698 GCF_034236695.1 Oncorhynchus nerka
ATTAACATTACAGTCAATGGGTGAAACATTAACCAGTAGGTGAAACATTAACATTACAGTCAATGGGTACAGTAGGTGAAACACATTAACATTACAGTCAATGGGTACAGTAGGTGAAACATTAACATTACAGTCAATGGTTACAGTAGGTGAAAACATTAACATTACAGTCAATGGGTACAGTAGGTGGAAACATTAACATTACAGTCAATGGTTACAGTAGGTGAAAACATTAACATTACAGTCAATGGGTACAGTAGGTGAAAACATTAACATTACAGTCAATGGGTACAGTAGGTGAAACATTAACATTACAGTCAATGGGTACAGTAGGTGAAAACATTAACATTACAGTCAATGGGTACAGTAGGTGAAAACATTAACATTACAGTCAATGGGTACAGTAGGTGAAAAACATTACAGTCAATGGGTACAGTAGGTGAAAACATTAACATTACATTCAATGGGTACAGTAGGTGAAAACATTACAGTCAATGGGTACAGCAGGTAGAAAACATTACAGTCAATGGGTACAGTAGGTAGAAAACATTACAGTCAATGGGTACAGTAGGAGAAAACATTAACACTACAGTCAATGGGTACAGTAGGTAGAAAACATTACAGTCAATGGGTACAGCAGGTGAAACACATTAACATTACAGTCAATGGGTACAGTAGGTGAAAACATTAACATTACAGCCAATGGGTACAGTAGGTGGAAACATTAACATTACATTCAATGGGTACAGTAGGTAGAAAACATTAACATTACAGTCAATGGGTACAGTAGGTAGAGAACATTACAGTCAATGGGTACAGTAGGTGAAACATTAACATTACAGTCAATGGTTACAGTAGGTGGAAAACATTAACATTACAGTCAATGGGTACAGTAGGTGGAAACATTAACATTACATTCAATGGGTACAGTAGGTAGAAAACATTAACATTACAGCCAATGGGTACAGTAGGTGGAAACATTAACATTACATTCAATGGGTACAGTAGGTAGAAAACATTAACATTACAGTCAATGGGTACAGTAGGTAGAAAACATTAGTCAATGGGTACAGCAGGTGAAACACATTAACACTACAGTCAATGGGTACAGTAGGTAGAAAACATTACAGTCAATGGGTACAGCAGGTAGAAAACATTACAGTCAATGGGTACAGTAGGTAGAAAACATTACAGTCAATGGGTACAGTAGGAGAAAACATTAACACTACAGTCAATGGGTACAGTAGGTAGAAAACATTAGTCAATGGGTACAGCAGGTGAAACACATTAACATTACAGTCAATGGGTACAGTAGGTGGAAACATTACAGTCAATGGGTACAGTAGGTAGAAAACATTAACATTACAGCCAATGGGTACAGTAGGTGAAAACATTAACATTACAGTCAATGGGTACAGTAGGTAGAGAACATTACAGTCAATGGGTACAGTAGGTGGAACACATTACAGTCAATGGGTACAGTAGGTGAAAACATTAACATTACAGTCAATGGGTACAGTAGGTGAAACACATTAACATTACAGTCAATGGGTACAGTAGGTGGAAACATTACAGTCAATGGGTACAGTAGGTAGAAAACATTACAGTCAATGGGTACAGTAGGTGAAACATTAACATTAAAGTCAATGGGTACAGTAGGTGAAACACATTAACATTACAGTCAATGGGTACAGTAGGTGAAACACATTAACATTACAGTCAATGGGTACAGTAGGTAGAAAACATTAACATTACGGTCAATGGGTACAGTAGGTGAAACACATTAACATTACAGTCAATGGGTACAGTAGGTGAAAACATTAACATTACAGTCAATGGGTACAGTAGGTGAATACATTACAGTCAATAGGTACAGTAGGTAGAAAACATTAACATTACAGTCAATGGGTACAGTAGGTGGAAACATTAACATTACAGTCAATGGGTACAGTAGGAGAAACAAATTAACACTACAGTCAATGGGTACAGTAGGTGAAACATTAACATTACAGTCAATGGGTACAGTAGGTGAAAACATTCCAGTCAATGGGTACAGTAGGTGAAAACATTCCAGTCAATGGGTACAGTAGGTGGAAACATTAACATTACATTCAATGGGTACAGTAGGTAGAAAACATTAACATTACAGCCAATGGGTACAGTAGGTGGAAACATTAACATTACATTCAATGGGTACAGTAGGTAGAAAACATTAACATTACAGCCAATGGGTACAGTAGGTGGAAACATTAACATTACATTCAATGGGTACAGTAGGTAGAAAACATTAACATTACAGTCAATGGGTACAGTAGGTAGAAAACATTACAGTCAATGGGTACAGTAGGAGAAAACATTAACACTACAGTCAATGGGTACAGTAGGTAGAAAACATTACAGTCAATGGGTACAGCAGGTAGAAAACATTACAGTCAATGGGTACAGTAGGTAGAAAACATTACAGTCAATGGGTACAGTAGGAGAAAACATTAACACTACAGTCAATGGGTACAGTAGGTAGAAAACATTAGTCAATGGGTACAGCAGGTGAAACACATTAACATTACAGTCAATGGGTACAGTAGGTGGAAACATTACAGTCAATGGGTACAGTAGGTAGAAAACATTAACATTACAGCCAATGGGTACAGTAGGTGAAAACATTAACATTACAGTCAATGGGTACAGTAGGTAGAGAACATTACAGTCAATGGGTACAGTAGGTGGAACACATTACAGTCAATGGGTACAGTAGGTGAAAACATTAACATTACAGTCAATGGGTACAGTAGGTGAAACACATTAACATTACAGTCAATGGGTACAGTAGGTGGAAACATTACAGTCAATGGGTACAGTAGGTAGAAAACATTACAGTCAATGGGTACAGTAGGTGAAACATTAACATTAAAGTCAATGGGTACAGTAGGTGAAACACATTAACATTACAGTCAATGGGTACAGTAGGTGAAACACATTAACATTACAGTCAATGGGTACAGTAGGTAGAAAACATTAACATTACGGTCAATGGGTACAGTAGGTGAAACACATTAACATTACAGTCAATGGGTACAGTAGGTGAAAACATTAACATTACAGTCAATGGGTACAGTAGGTGAATACATTACAGTCAATAGGTACAGTAGGTAGAAAACATTAACATTACAGTCAATGGGTACAGTAGGTGGAAACATTAACATTACAGTCAATGGGTACAGTAGGAGAAACAAATTAACACTACAGTCAATGGGTACAGTAGGTGAAACATTAACATTACAGTCAATGGGTACAGTAGGTGAAAACATTCCAGTCAATGGGTACAGTAGGTGAAAACATTCCAGTCAATGGGTACAGTAGGTGGAAACATTAACATTACAGTCAATGGGTACAGTAGGAGAAACAAATTAACACTACAGTCAATGGGTACAGTAGGTGAAACATTAACATTACAGTCAATGGGTACAGTAGGTGAAAACATTCCAGTCAATGGGTACAGTAGGTGAAAACATTCCAGTCAATGGGTACAGTAGGTAGAAACATTAACATTACAGTCAATGGGTACAGTAGGTAGAAACATTACAGTCAATGGGTACAGTAGGAGAAACACATTAACATAACAGTCAATGGGTACAGTAGGTAAAAACATTAACATTACAGTCAATGTGTACAGTAGGTAGAAACATTACAGTCAATGGGTACAGTAGGAGAAACACATTAACATAACAGTCAATGTGTACAGTAGGTGAAAACATTCCAGTCAATGGGTACAGTAGGTAAAAACATTAACATAACAGTCAATGGGTACAGTAGGTGAAAACATTAACATTACAGTCAATGTGTACAGTAGGTGAAAATATAGCTCTTATTTAGGTCTTATTTAAGGTGAAAAAAAATATGACAGTCCTGACAACTATTCCTGAGATATTCACTTAGTAGATACGATTTGAATATCAAACTGTCAGAAAATTATAATTTTACACACACTTCTTTTAACATTTCCATAAAAATGTGCTAATTTTGACAGGAGACATTTTCTCTCTTTTTTTTTAATACTGAAAGATACAAATTTTCAAGATCACACCCCTAACACATGTGACATCATTGAAAAGCCCAGCATGCCTTTCACCATAGTTATAAATACACATGTGTAGGTGTGTAGGTGGGAGTTTCTGTAGTTATGTAATGCAACTGCATAGATGGCTAGGATATTTTAGATAGTTTTCCCATCGTCTTGTTATATATTGTAAAGAAACAAGCTTTCTTTACTGTCTCTCTGATTCCATGACAACTTTTCGTGGTTCGACATCCCAGGCAGTGCTGTACAGCAGTAACTATAGTCGTATCATATATAATGAGACATGAACAGGGCGTTGTCCTTTCGATGCTATAACCCATCAACCCTTATTTCAAAATAAACAGTGCCCAAGCCTACAGAGGCTTGAAAAGAGTGTTACGAGGTGATAACAAGGAGTGAAAACAACACAGTCGTAAACAAAATCACTCCCTAGTCAACACACACACACACAAAACACACACACACACACACGCACACACACGTACACATGTACACACACACACACACACACACACACACACGCACACACACGTACACATGTACAAACACACACACACACACACACACACACGTACACATGTACACACACACACACACACATGTACACACTCACACACACATGTACACACACACACACACACACATGTACAAACACACACACACACACACACGTACACATGTACACACACACACACGTACACACACACATACACACACACACACACGTACACACACACACACACGTACACGTACACACACACACACTCTATGTACAGTGCAGAACGCAGTACCTGGGTTCTGGGTTCTCTGTACTGTGTTCTGTTAGTCGGACTGAGAGAGGGATCTGAGAGCAGCCAACCAGCCTGTCTGTGGTTCTGTCTGTGGTTCCATGGTGGACCCAGTAACTGACATCTCTGTCCGTGGTTCTGTATGTGGTGCTGTCTGTGGTTCTGTCTGTGGTGCTGTCTGTAGTTCTGTCTGTGGTTCTGTCTGTGGTTCCGTGGTGGACCAGTAACTGACATCTCTGTCGTGGTTCTGTATGTGGTTCTGTCTGTGGTTCTGTCTGTGGTTCTGTTTGTGGTGCTGTCTGTTGTTCTGTGGTAGAGCCAGTAACTGACATCTCTGTCCGTTCTGGGATCGGACCTGTCTGTTCTGGGGTAGGACCAATCTGTTCTGGGGTAGGACCAGTCTGTTCTGGACCAGTCTGTTCTGGACCAGTCTGTTCTGGGGTAGGCCCAATCTGTTCTGGGGTAGGAGCAGTCTGTTCTGGACCAGTCTGTTCTGGGAGTAGGACAATCTGTTCTGGGGTTGGACCAGTCTGTTCTGGACAGTCTGTTCTGGGATAGGACCAGTCTGTTCTGGGGTAGGACCAGTCTGTTCTGGACCAGTCTGTTCTGGGGTAGGACCAGTCTGTTCTGGGGTAGGACCAGTCTGTTCTGGGGGTATGACCAGTCTGTTCTGGGGTAGGACCAGTCTGTTCTGGGGTAAGGACCAGTCTGTTCTGGGGTAGGACAGTCTGTTCAGGGAGTATGACCAGTCTGTTCTGGGGAAGGACCAGTCTGTTCTGGGGTAGGACCAGTCTGTTCTGGACCAGTCTGTTCTGGACCAGTCTGTTCTGGACCAGTCTGTTCTGGGGTTGGGCCAGTCTGTTCTGGGGTAGGACCAGTCCGTTCTGGGGTAGGACCAGTCTTTCTGGACCAGTCTGTTCTGGACCAGTCTGTTCTGGGGTAGGACCAGTCTGTTCTGGACCAGTCTGTTCTGGACCAGTCTGTTTTTCCTTATTTTCCTTCTGCTTGTGTTTTCCTGTCTTTAATCCTCTTCTCTTTCTTCTTGTTCAAGGCCTCAATATCCTCCTCTGTGACCTCTGGGTCAGCTAGTTGTGCTGCTGTGGGGCTTTCTGTGGCCTCTCTCTCTGGGTCAGCTAGTTGTGCTGCTGTGGGGCTTTCTGTGGCCTCTCTCTCTGGGTCAGCTAGTTGTGCTGCTGTGGGGCTTTCTGTGGCCTCTCTCTCTGGGTCAGCTAGTTGTGCTGCTGTGGGGCTTTCTGTGACCTCTCTCTTGGAGTCAGCTAGTTGTGCTGCTGTGGGGCTTTCTGTGACCTCTCTCTCTGGGTCAGCTAGTTGTGCTGCTGTGGGGCTTTCTGTGACCTCTCTCTCTGGGTCAGCTAGTTGTGCTGCTGTGGGGCTTTCTGTGGCCTCTCTCTCTGGGTCAGCTAGTTGTGCTGCTGTGGGGCTTTCTGTGATCTCTCTCTCTGGGTCAGCTAGTTGTGCTGCTGTGGGGCTTTCTGTGGCCTCTCTCTGGGTCAGCTAGTTGTGCTGCTGTGGGAGGGCTTTCTGTGACCTCTCTCTCTGGGTCAGCTAGTTGTGCTGCTGTGGGGCTTTCTGTGACTCTGGGTCAGCTAGTTGTGCTGCTGTGGGGCTTTCTGTGACCCTCTGGGTCAGCTAGTTGTGCTGCTGTGGGGCTTTCTGTGGTGGTTGTTGTACTGAAGGACTTCTGGACCACACGAGGCTCAGGATCAGTGTAGATCCTTGGGACCCAGGACTCTCCTGAGTTCCACTCATGTTGCTGGCTTTGACCAAGTCATAAACCGAGGACGGCTCAACTGCCTTGTATTCTGCATCTGCCGCAGAGGCTTCGATATGGACCTGAACAGGGTGAGTGTCAGCCACTATGACAGGAGTGTCTGTGAACTGGTCTAGGATCAGTTTGACAGGGACAGTACCTTTGGTCTGGTGGTCTGAGACTGGAGTTAGGTTTGGCCTCCTTGTCTGAATCAGACAGGAAGTTGACTTCCTCCTGGTCTGGTGTTTTGGTTTGTATCTGTGTCCTGTCTTTTTTCCCCCACCAACAGGGACTTTATGACAGTCCTCGTGGTGTTGTCTCTCTCAACATCCCCACTATCCCAGTCTATAATGACGATGGTGACTATGAGATGGCATATTGACTTTTCATGACTACGGTTGAAACTATAGTCCTCTACAGTCCTCTTCCCCTCTCCCTCCTCTGTGTCTGGTCTTTCTCTCCATCCTTCTCTCCGCCTATTTCTCCACCTTTCCCTCCATTGGTGACATAGTTGCCATCACCTGACTTCCTGTTCTCTCCCTGACGCAAACCTTCCGGGGTCCTCTCTGCTCCCTGCGTTACCCCCGGCAACAGTGGTGAAGTTGGGAGTAACACTGTGTGTTCGTTGTCTGTTTCTAAACCTGGACTGGATCCTGGCTTCTCCTGCTGCTCTTCATGTTCTCTTTCGTGTTGCTGAGCAAAGAGTTTTGGGAGAATCGCTGAATCTGATTGAATAAGAGCGGCATTTTCAGTCAAATCAGGTACAGGGGAGTCTCTCTTGGCACAGGGTTCTGTTGGTACTGTTGCTGGCACAGGCAGCATGGGGCAGAGACTTTGTTCTAACACAGAGGAGAGGATAAATGGCTACAGTCTCCACTGGAACATAACACGTCCTTAGAGCGACCCCGGAGGAGCCAGGGGGGGCCCCAGAGGGAGCCAGGGGGGCCCCGGAGGAGCAGGGGGCCCCAGAGAGCCAGGGGGCCCCGGAGGAGCCAGGGGGCCCCAGAGGAGCCAGGGGGCCCCGGAGGAGCCAGGGGGCGACCCCAGAGAGGAACCAGGGGGGCCCCAGAGGAGCCAGGGGGCCCCTGAGGAGCCGGGGGCCCCAGAGGAGCCAGGGGCGACCCCAGAGGAACCAGGGCCCCAGAGGAGCCAGGGGCGACCCGGAGGAGCCAGGGGGGGCCCCGGAGGAGCCAGGGGGCCCCAGAGGAGCCAGGGGGCCCCGGAGGAGCAGGGGGGCCGGGAGGAGCAGGGGGGCCCCAGAGGAGCCAGGGGGGCCCCAGAGGAGTCGGGGCCCCAGAGGAGCCAGGGGGGGCCCCAGAGGAGCCAGGGGGCCCCAGAGAGGGCAGCCAGGGGGCCCCAGAGGAGCCAGGGGGCCCCAGAGGAGCCAGGGGGCGACCCCAGAGGAGCCAGGGGCGACCCCAGAGGAGCCAGGGGGCCCCAGAGGAGCCAGGCGGGGCCCCAGAGGAGCCAGGGGCGACCCCAGAGGAGCCAGGGGGGGCCAAATGAGGCCAGAGCCTGGTCTTCCACTGTTCTCGTCTCTCTGGTCCAGCTCAGACAATATTTGTGACTCTGTCTGTTTCTGTTCTGAATGATATCTGGTCCCTCCGATTTCCTGTCCTGTTGTTTGATCAGTCTCATTACTCTCTTGTTGTTTACTTGTCGATTCCCTTTTCCTTTCTGCTTGTCATCCTCCTCCATTTCCTGTCGTTTACGAGAGAGATTCTGATCTCCCTTTTTGTCTTCGTCTTCCGTTTCATTTTGTCTCCTCTCGTCCTTCCTCTTCCCCTTGTCTTTCCGTTTGTCCTCTGTGTTTACATCCACGAGGCCGGCTGCTGATTGGCTGCTCAGCACTGGGTGTTGGGCTGTCATCGTTAATGACATTTTTAACGGACACGGCACTACGGGACAGATTTACCCTGACAGGCTCTTCTACCTTAGGCTCAGCTCCAATGTTAAATGCATGTAAGGGAATGGTGTTATCAGATCCAGCTGTTGATACTGTTGTAGCCTGAGATGGTGATTTAGAGACGGGCACTTGTTCTAGAAGCTTCTCAACAACTTCCTCTTCCTCCTTGTCAGCCAGTGGTCCTTTGTCACCACAGTCACCAGTCTCATACTCATCCTCCCTGTGTCTCCAGGTAATCTCTGTAATCTGAATCCACTATTACAGATGCTGCCTGTCTCATTTCCCCTGTCACATGATCAGGAAGTGATGACATTTCCTTGTCACATGATCAGGAAGTGATGTCATTTCCCCTGTCACATGATCATGAAGTGCAATGCTGTCACAGTGACTGCCACCATGACAGTCCCAGAGTCCAGGAGGTGAACGTCACATTCATTGATGAACTCCAAGTGACTCAGCATGGGACCTGGGCGCGTCAGTATCACTATGGGCTCATTACTATCAGACTGATCACTCAGGGAAGGGGAGGGCAGGTCAAAGAATGTTTCTGCTGGAACATGAGCCTTAGTGACTGGCTCAGATCAGGCTTAACAACAGGCACGGTCTCAGACTCAGAGGAGAGTCTCTGGAACTCTGAGGCCCCTCTGTACCCTTCATAGGATCTAAAGAAGACTGGTTAGGAAGTTTGATATCCGCCTGCTCTGAGTCTGGGACTGGGTGTGGGACTGGGACTGGGTCTGGACATGGGACTGAGTCTGGGGAATGGGTCTGGGTCTGGACATGGGACTGAGTCTGGGACTGGGTCTGGACATGGGACTGAGTCTGGGAATGGGTCTGGGACTGGGTCTGGGTCTGGTTCAAGGGCAGGTTCACCCAGAAACTATACTGAGAGAAGTTAGTTGAGATGAGTCTCCTCCATGCTTCCTTCCACCATTCTTATTTTCTCCATCCTCCTTTTCTCTCTCTGAGACCTTGGCCTCTGACCCTTTAACCGTTCTACTTGTCTGAGTCTTCTCCTTAGGCTCCCTACGGAGGTCAGGAGGGGTCAGGGTTGGTGGTCTGTCCCAGGCAGAGCTGGCTGTGGTGGGGTCAGGGTTGGTGGTCTGTCCCCAGGCAGAGCTGGCTGTGGTGGGGTCAGGGTTGGTGGTCTGTCCCCAGGCAGAGCCGACTGTGGTGGGGTCAGGTTTGGTGGTCTGTCCCCAGGCAGAGCTGGCTGTGGTGGGGTCAGGGTTGGTGGTCTGTCCCCAGGCAGGCTGGCTGTGGTGGGGTCAGGGTTGGTGGTCTGTCCCCAGGCAGAGCTGGCTGTGGTGGGGTCAGGGTTGGTGGTCTGTCCCAGGCAGAGCTGACTGTGGTGGGGTCAGGGTTGGTGGTCTGTCCCCAGGCAGAGCTGACTGTGGTGGGGTCAGGGTTGGTGGTCTGTCCCCAGGCAGAGCTGACTGTGGTGGGGTCAGGGTTGGTGGTCTGTCCCCAGGCAGAGCTGACTGTGGTGGGGTCAGGGTTGGTGGTCTGTCCCAGGCAGAGCTGACTGTGGTGGGGTCAGGGTTGGTGGTCTGTCCCCAGGCAGAGCCGACTGTGGTGGTGGTGGGGTCTCTGGCTTCTTGACGCTGAGGAAGTTGTGTGAGGTGAAGCTAGCCTCACTCACTGGGTGGTGAAGCTTCTCATGCACATTTAGTGGAGGCAGGAAGGCACAGTCAGTCTAGTAGCAGGTTGGGAGACAGAGACATCACGGAGGCTCATAGAGGAACTATCGTCAGCTTTCACTGCTTCATCGAAAAACAGTTTCCTGTTGCCCCTCACAGCTAGCCGGAACACCTTAACTCCAGACATAGTGAAGGGTTCCACTACACCACTACCACTGTCTTAAGACTGAGGCTGTACTGACCTGAGACGTGTAGCTTCACTCTCAGAAAACCTTAGCCTCTGAGGTGGTGCTGGGGGTGGTTGATATGGACCTGTTGATTGTTAGCTCCACACTGTGGCTGAGCTCTGCTGTAACGGAAAGACCAGCGGAGGCTGAGGTGAGATAAAAGAGAAGGCAGAGTGCGGAGCTTTGCTGGGATCCTTCTCTGTCTCTCTCCTGGTCTCTGTGGCTGAGATGGAGACTTCTCTTAGTTGTCTTAGGACAGGTCCTAAAGTTTTGGATTCTCCTTTCTCTCCTGGCTCTGTTTGAGACAGTCCCTCCCCTCTGTCTCTGTGCTCCTCCCTCTGCGTTGCTGCCGGAGACCTGTGACTGAGATTCGTCTCTAAGACCTAGGACAGGTGCTGTGGGCCCTCCTCCTTTTTCTCTTCTGACTTCAGACTCAGACTCTGTTTGAGACAAAGTAGCTCATCTGTTGACTCCTTGGTCACTGCGTCTCTCTTTGTGTTGTTGCTGTCCTGGGGACTCGTCGTGCTCAGCAGGAGGAGGAGAGTGGAGATGAGAGGAGAGCTGAATCTCTGTTTCCTGGCTGTCTGAGGAGCTGAGGGGAGAGACAAACTGCCTTGTTCTTGTTCATTTGTAGTGCTGAGTTGAGGAGAGAGAGAGAGAGAGAGAGAGAGAGAGAGAGAGAGAGAGAGAGAAAGAGAGAGATGAGAAAGCTGAATCTCTGTTGTCTTTTTGCTGGATGGACTGAGTGGGAGGGAGAGAGGAAGAGTGAGGGAGAGATGACAGAGCTGAATCTCTGTTGTCTTTTGCTGGATGGACTGAGTGGGAGGGGAGAGGAAGAGTGAGGAGAGATGACAGAGAGACAGACCTGATCAGCAGAGGTGATGCTGTCAGCGATAGCTAAGGTAGGGGAGGGTATGATGAGCTCACCCCAGCAGCACTGCGATGGTAGTAGTGAGTCGACAGGAACAGGAACGTCAGCGGTGGTCGAGTCAGGGGGCCAGCCGTTGTCGGATGGCTCAATGAAACTTTCTCTCCTACAGCAGCTACCCCTCCTCCTCTCTGTTCATCCCCTCCTCTCCTTCTCCTAATTTTCCTCCTCTCCCTCCTCTTCCTCTGTCTCTAATTCGGTAGTAGTAGCAGCGTTGTTGTGTTCCTGGTAATTACGTCCAGTGATTCTCCCCCAAGAGGAGAGGGAGAGGTATCAGTGACGATGTGGGACTGTCCGTAGTTCAGACTCCTTCTCTATCTCCTTCTCTCTCTCTCCGTGGCTAGAGAAAGTGTGTCGGTCCTAGGGGTGCCACAGGCAGGCTCAGGCTGCCCCCTCCTCTCTCTCTCTCTCTCTCTCTCTCTCTCTCTCTCTCTCTCTCTCTTCCCTCCTTCTGTTCACTCTCTCGCCCACTGAGTTTTGAGACACTGTGTTGTTGCTGCAGTCCTGGTCCGATACAGATCCAGCCGTTATCTCTGTATTTGTGTCCTTAGCCAGGAAGTGGAGGTGAACCTTTTATCCCTGTGTAGATTAAAGAGACATGGGTGTGGCGACCCCGAGAGGAGGACGGGTGTTCCTCTCTGTTCCTCTCTGCCCTCAAAGCTCTCCAATAGACTCTCCTCTAGTCCACCTAAACCATCCTACTCTTTCTCCCAATGCTGCCAACTCTGATTCTACCACCAGAGTAGAAACTGTTGCTGCTGCCCTCTCTCTCTCTCAGACCAATCGATGCTGCCCTCTCTCTCTCAGACCAATCGATGCTGCCCTCTCTCTCTCAGACCAATCGATGCTGCCCTCTCTCTCTCAGACCAATCGATGCTGCCCTCTCTCTCTCAGACCAATCGATGCTGCCCTCTCTCTCTCAGACCAATCGATGCTGCCCTCTCTCTCTCAGACCAATCGATGCTGCCCTCTCTCTCTCTCAGACCAATCGATGCTGCCCTCTCTCTCTCAGACCAATCGATGCTGCCCTCTCTCTCTCTCAGACCAATCGATGCTGCCCTCTCTCTCTCTCAGACCAATCGATGCTGCCCTCTCTCTCTCAGACCAATCGATGCTGCCCTCTCTCTCTCTCAGACCAATCGATGCTGCCCTCTCTCTCTCTCAGACCAATCGATGCTGCCCTCTCTCTCTCTCAGACCAATCGATGCTGCCCTCTCTCTCTCTCAGACCAATCGATGCTGCCCTCTCTCTCTCTCAGACCAATCGAGTGGCTTGTTTTTTTACCCTCTCCCTCGCATTCTATCGTTTCTGGCATCGTGGGTGTTGTCAGGGGCAACGCATTGCCGGCAGCAGCAGCGGCCACTACTGAAGATTCTTCAAGGGCACTCTGCTTCCTCTCTTCTTTCTTCTCCTCCTCCTCCTCCTCCTCCTCCTCCTACTCCTACTCCTCCCTCACTTCTTCCCTTTCTCCGGGTAGTGTGTGTTCTGAAAGTGTCTCTGGTCCAATGTGTGTGTGTTCTCTGGTCCAATGTGTGTGTTCTCTGGTCCAATGTGTGTGTTTCTCTGGTCCAATGTGTGTGTGTGTTCTCTGGTCCAATGTGTGTGTGTTTCTCTGGTCCAATGTGTGTGTGTTCTCTGGTCCAATGTGTGTGTGTGTTCTCTGGTCCAATGTGTGTGTGTTCTCTGGTCCAATGTGTGTGTGTGTTCTCTGGTCCAATGTGTGTGTTCTCTGGTCCAATGTGTGTGTGTTCTCTGGTCCAATGTGTGTGTTTCTCTGGTCCAATGTGTGTGTGTTCTCTGGTCCAATGTGTGTGTGTTCTCTGGTCCAATGTGTGTGTGTTCTCTGGTCCAATGTGTGTGTGTTCTCTGGTCCAATGTGTGTGTGTTCTCTGGTCCAATGTGTGTGTTCTCTGGTCCAATATGTGTGTTCTCTGGTCCAATGTGTGTGTGTTCTCTGGTCCAATATGTGTGTTCTCTGGTCCAATGTGTGTGTGTTCTCTGGTCCAATGTGTGTGTGTTCTCTGGTCCAATGTGTGTGTGTTCTCTGGTCCAGTTCCTGTTAATCAGCTCCACAACTGGAAATACATGTTGTTCCTGTGTTTTTTATTATATCTGATCTCTGATCAGTATCCGGGTACAGAGATGATGCTGACACTACTACCATATATCTGATCTCTGAGTACAGAGATGATGCTGACACTACTACCATATATCTGATCTCTGAGTACAGAGATGATGCTGACACTACTACCATATATCTGATCTCACAAGAGATGTATACGTGTCATTATCATTAATCCCTGTTGCACTGTGGTTCCGGCCATCTCTCTGGCTGCTGGGACTCTGGGGTTGGAGCTGGGTTAGGGTTGGTTTAGGGGCTGGGGTTGGGGTTGGAGCTGGGTTAGGGTTGGTGTAGGGGCTGGGGTTGGTTTAGGGGCTGGAGTTGGGGTTGGAGCTGGGTTAGGGTTGGTTTAGGGGCTGGAATGGGGTTGGGGTTGGAGCTGGGTTAGGGTTGGTTTAGGGGCTGGGTTGGGGTTGGAGCTGGGTTAGGGTTGGTTTAGGGGCTGGGGTTGGGGTTGGAGCTGGGTTAGGGTTGGTTTAGGGGCTGGGGTTGGGGTTGGAGCTGGATTAGGGTTGGTTTAGGGGCTGGGGTTGGGGTTGGAGATGGGTTAGGGTTGGTTTAGGGGCTGGGGTTGGGGTTGGAGCTGGGTTGGGGTTGGTTTAGTTGTTGGGGTTGGAGCTGGGTTAGGGTTGGTTTAGGGGCTGGGGTTGGGGTTGGAGCTGGGTTAGGGTTGGTTTAGGGGCTGGGGTTGGGGTTGGAGCTGGGTTAGGGTTGGTTTAGTTGTTGGGGTTGGAGCTGGGTTAGGGTTGGTTTAGGGGCTGGGGTGGTGTGGGGTTGGAGTTGGGTTAGGGTTGGTTTAGGGGCTGGGTTTGGGGTTGGAGCTTGGTTAGGGTTTGTTTAGGGGCTGGGATTGGGGTTGGAGCTGGGTTAGGGTTGGTTTAGGGGCTGGGGTTGGGGTTGGAGCTGGGTTAGGGTTGGTTTAGGGGCTGGGGTTGGGGTTGGATCTGGGTTAGGGTTGGTTTAGGGGTTGGAGCTGGGTTAGGGTTGGTTTAGGGGCTGGGCTTGGGGTTGGAGCTGGGTTAGGGTTGGTTTAGGGGCTGGGGTTGGGTTTGGAGCTGGGTTAGGGTTGGTTTAGGCGCTGGGTTGGGGTTGGAGTTGGGTTAGGGTTGGTTTAGGAGCTGGGGTTGGGGTTGGAGCTGGGTTAGGGTTGGTTTAGGGGCTGGGGTTGGGGTTGGAGCTGGGTTAGGGTTGGTTTAGGGGCTGGGGTTGGAGATGGGTTAGGGTTGGTTTAGGGGCTGGGGTTGGGGTTGGAGCTGGATTAGGGTTGGTTTAGGGGCTGGGGTTGGGGTTGGAGATGGGTTAGGGTTGGTTTAGGGGCTGGGGTTGGGGTTGGAGCTGGGTTGGGGTTGGTTTAGTTGTTGGGGTTGGAGCTGGGTTAGGGTTGGTTTAGGGGCTGGGGTTGGGGTTGGAGCTGGGTTAGGAGTTGGTTTAGTTGTTGGGGTTGGAGCTGGGTTAGGGTTGGTTTAGGGGCTGGGGTGGGGTGGGGTTGGAGTTGGGTTAGGGTTGGTTTAGGGGCTGGGGTTGGAGCTGGGTTAGGGTTTGTTTAGGGGCTGGGGTTGGGGTTGGAGCTGGGTTAGGGTTGGTTTAGGGGCTGGGGTTGGGGTTGGAGCTGGGTTAGGGTTGGTTTAGGGGCTGGGGTTGGGGTTGGATCTGGGTTAGGGTTGGTTTAGGGGTTGGAGCTGGGTTAGGGTTGGTTTAGGGGCTGAGCTTGGGGTTGGAGCTGGGTTAGGGTTGGTTTAGGGGCTGGGGTTGGGTTTGGAGCTGGGTTAGGGTTGGTTTAGGGGCTGGGGTTGGGGTTGGAGCTGGGTTAGGGTTGGTTTAGGGGCTGGGGTTGGGGTTGGAGCTGGGGTTAGGGTTGGTTTAGGGGCTGGGGTTGGGGTTGGAGCTGGGTTAGGGTTGGTTTAGTTGTTGGGGTGGGGTTGGAGCTGGGTTAGGGTTGGTTTGGGGGCTGGGGTTGGGGTTGGACCTGGGTTAGGGTTGGTTTAGGGGCTGGGGTTGGGGTTGGAGCTGGGTTAGGGTTGGTTTAGTTGTTGGGGTGGGGTTGGAGCTGGGTTAGGGTTGGTTTAGGTGCTGGGGTTGGGTTTGGAGCTGGGTTAGGGTTGGTTTAGGGGCTGGGTTGGGGTTGGAGCTGGGTTAGGGTTGGTTTAGGGGCTGGGGTTGGAGCTGGGTTAGGGTTGGTTTAGGGGCTGGGGTTGGGGTTGGAGCTGGGTTAGGGTTGGTTTAGTTGTTGGGGTGGGGTTGGAGCTGGGTTAGGGTTGGTTTAGGGGCTGGGGTTGGGGTTGGACCTGGGTTAGGGTTGGTTTAGGGGCTGGGGTTGGGGTTGGAGCTGGGTTAGGGTTGGTTTAGGGGCTGGGTTGGGGTTGGAGCTGGGTTAGGGTTGGTTTAGGGGCTGGGTTGGTTTAGGAGCTGGGTTAGGGTTGGTTTAGGGGCTGGGGTTGGGGTTGGAGCTGGGTTAGGGTTGGTTTAGGGGCTGGGGTTGGGGTTGGAGCTGGGTTAGGGTTGGTTTAGGGGCTGGGGTTGGGGTTGGAGCTGGGTTAGGGTTGGTTTAGGGGTTGGAGCTGGGTTAGGATTAGTTTAGGGGCTGGGCTTGGGGTTGGAGCTGGGTTAGGGTTGGTTTAGAGCACATATGTCAGAGTCAAGGCCCGCGGGCCACATCTGGCCCGCAAGAAGGTTTTTTACGGCCCCTGGGATGATCTTGATTTATTATTAGAACCGGCCCGCAGCAAGCCGGCAGCCCGCAGATCTTTTACACGCACCAATACTACATTTCCCACAATGCAAAGGTGACGCACCGAGCAGTAGGCTGCTTCATTTCAATATTTATTGGCACAGCAGTCGTCAGCATCACAGTAAAATTAACTTTCAGATACCCATCAAAAATGGCAAAACGGAAGGTGGATACTGAGAACCGGGGGTTTCAAACAAGGTGGGAGTCGGAGTATATGTTCACGAAGGTAGCTGGAAAACCTGTGTGTCTTCTGTGTGGAGAAAGTGTGGCGGTACTGAAGAGTATAATCTGAGACGACATTATGAAACGAAACACGCGGACAAAAACAAGAATATGGACATGGAACAAAGGCTACAAAAGGCAGAGGAATTAAAGCGAGGCCTCAAATCTCGACAGGCTCTGTTCAAAAAACCAAATCACAAGGCCAGGCTGCTGTCAAGGCCAGTTTTATTTTGGCAGAAGAGATCGCTAAATCAGCCCGGCCATTTACGGAGGATTTCATCAAAAACTGCATGATTAAAGTTTGTGACGAAGTTTGCCCAGAAAAAAGGCAACTCTTTTTAAATGTGAGTCTGAGCAGAAACACCATTGCGAGAGAGTAGACCAGTTGTCCATCAATCTAAAAGAGCAGCTTGTGAAAAAGGAAAAGATTTTATTGCATATTCCTTGGCTGTGGATGAGAGCACCGACATTTCTGACATTGCCCAGTTGTCAATTTTCATCAGCGGAGTGGACTCCAACCTAAGCGTGACAGAGGAGTTTTGGCTTTACGTCCTATGCATGGCACAACTACGGGGCATGATTTGTATGAAGAGGTGTCAAGATGTGTAAATGAGATGGAGCTGCCTTGGGAAAACTCGTGGGTTTGACAACCGACGGAGCACCTGCGATGTGTGGACACAGGAGCGGACTGGTGGCGAAGATACGGGAAAAGATGCAAGAGGAAAACGCGACAGGTGAGCTGACAGCTTATCATTGTATCATACACCAGGAAGCGTTGTGCGGTAAAGCCTTGAAAATGGAGCATGTAATGAGCATCATCACGCACAGTTAACTTTATCAGAGCCAAGGTTTGAATCACCGCCAGTTCAAGGCATTTCTGACGGAGTTAGAAACGGAGCATGGTGATTTGCCTTATCACACAGAGGTGCGATGGCTAAGCCAGGAAAGGTGCTTCAAAGATGTTTCGAGCTTCGTGAGGAGATTTGTCTGTTCTTGGACAGCAAAGGAAAGACACAACACAACTCCGAAATGTTTCTGTGTGAAATGGCTTTTCTGTGTGACATTACGAGTCATCTGAATGCAATAAACTTGCAGCTGCAGGGTCGGGGATCGTGTCATCTCTGATATGTACAGTACAGTGAAGGCATTTAAAACCAAACTGACTCTGTGGGAGACGCAGATGCGGAAAGAAAATTTGAGCCACTTTCCCAGCTGCCAGACCATGAAAAGCTCTCTACCAGTGCGTTCCCGAGCACACAGTTGGCTGATAAAATAGGTATGCCACCGCTGACTTTCGACGCCGATTTGCTGACTTTGAAGCACAAAAAGCAGGTTGGAACTGCTCGGTAACCCATTTGCTGTTGGCGTGGAAAGCTCACCACCAAAGCCTCAAATGGAGTTGGATTGACCTCCAATGCAATGATGCACTGAGGGCAAAATATGCGGCAGTGGGTGCTGCGGAGTTCGCCCGTTCCTCCCCGGCACAATGCCCCAGCTGCGCATCCAGGCTGCTCAAACGTTGTCTATGTTTGGCAGCACATACCTGTGTGAACAACTGTTTTCTTTGATGAACCTGAACAAAACATCACACAGAAGTCGACTTACTGCTGAACACCTCCACTCAATTCTGAGGATTTCTTCAGCTCAGAGCCTTACCCGAACATTGATGAACTTGTGGAAAAGATGGGACACCACCAAGTATCACCCTCAACCTCAAACAAGTGAACATTACTGTGCAATCACATATTTAGAGTTTTTACTCAGTTCAAGTTTAAAAAGTTAAAATTTAATATTTGTTTTCACTGCATGTTACTTCTCTAAACAAAGTGTTGTTTGATTAATAGATTTTGCACTTTATTTTTTTGTATTTCAATCAATTATATTTTAAAAATATTTCAGTTGAGTGGATGATAGAAAATTGCTATTATTGTTTTTCTTTGAAGTAAATTTAGCCCACTTTTGCTAAAATAGAAAATATAGTCTACTGATGGTGCCTTGAATACCGGTTTCTTTCATTTAATGTTCATGTTATGGGGATATTTATATAAGGGAAATTTGTCTTTTGTGTCTGTTGAAAATTAAAGATTACTGACAGAGCCATAAGAAAATATTGCTTTATTTATCTGATCATATTGTAATATATTTGTTAGGTTTTCAGTAAGTTTCAATTAGTTCACTAGACTATATGCGTCATTTAAAAAATTTTCAATGAACATTCGAACAGTCGACCCCTCGTCTTGTAGCTGATTTTTTTATTTGGCCCTCCGTCCATTTGACTTTGACACCCC
>NW_027037325.1:0-18706 GCF_034236695.1 Oncorhynchus nerka
AGCAGAGGGGAAGAACGGAGGAGGAAGAGCAGCATGGGTAATAATGGCGTAGAGGGGAGAATGGCAGGAGGAAAGAGCAAGGAGGGCACATGGCGAGAGTGGGGAAGAAATATAGGGAGAAGAGGCACAAAGACTTGGAGCAGAGGGGGGGAGTGGTTCGAGAGAAGAGCAGCATGTGGGTACACGGCGGAGAGGGGGGGAAGAACATAGAGGAAGAGGCATGGGTACACAGAGTGAGGGGGGGGAGGAATGGAGAAGAGCAGCATGCACACGGAGCAGAGGGGGGAAGAATGAGAGAAGAGCAGCATGGGTACACGGAGCAGAGTGGGGAGGAACGAGGAGGAAGAGCAGCATGGGTTCACGGAGCAGAGGGGGAGGAAACTTAGGAGGAATAGCAGCATGGGTACACGGAGCAGAGGGGGGAGGAACCTAGGAGGAAGAGCAGCATGGGTACATGGAGCAGAGGCAGGAACGTAGGAGGAAGAGCAGCATGGTACACGGAGCAGAGGGGGTGGGAAAACGAGGAGGTGAGCAGCATGGGTACACTGGAGCAGAGGGGAGGAACCTAGGAGGAAGAGCAGCATGACTACATCGGAGCAGAGGGGGAAGAACTGAGAGAGGAAGAGCAGCATGGGTACATGGAGCAGAGGGGGAAGAACGTAGGAGGAAGAGCAGCATAGGGTACATCGGCGCAGAGGGGGAATAGAGAGGAAGAGCAGCATGGGTACACGGAGCAGAGGGGGAAGAACGGAGGTGGAAGACAGCATGGGTACATGGAGCAGAGGGGGAAGAACTTAGGAGAAGAGGCATATGGTGGCACGCGAGAGGGGAAGAACTGTGAGAGGAAGAGCAGCATGGGTACACGGAGCAGAGGGGGAAGAATGAGGAGGAAGAGCAGCATGGGTACATGGAGCAGAGGGGGAAGAACGGAGGAAAGAAGAGCAGCATGGGTAACAGAGCAGAGGGGGAAGAACGTGAGGAGGAAGAGCAGCATGGTACACGGAGCAGAGGGGGAAGAACGGAGGAGGAAGAACAGCATGGGTACACGGAGCAGAGGGGGAAGGAACTGAGAGGAAGATGGTATAAAATACAGAAAGAGGGGAAGAATGAGGAGGAAGATGCATATGGGTACATGGAGCAGAGGGGGAAGACTGAGAGGAAGAGCAGCATGGGTACACGGAGCAGAGGGGGAGGAACGGGAGGAAGAGCAGCATGTACACAGAGCAGAGGGGGAAGAACCGAGGAGGAAGAGCAGCATGGGTACACTGAGCAGAGGGGGAAGAACGGAGGAGGAAGAGCAGCATGGGTACACGGAGCAGAGGGGGAGGAACGTAGGAGGAAAAGCAGCATGGGGTACATGATGTAGAGGGGGGAAGAACGGAGGAGGAAGAGCAGGTACATGGATGAGGGGAAGAACTGAGAGAGGAGTGAGTGGATGGGCACAATGGAGCAGAGGGGGAAGAACCTAGGAGGAAGAGCAGTATGGTGTATGGAGCAGGGAGAACGAGGTGAAGAGTGCTAGCATGTGTACACAATGGAGCAGAGGGGGAGGAACTTAGAGGAATAGCAGCATGGGTACACGGAGCAGAGGGGAGGAACCAGGAGGAAGGCAGTATGGGTACATGGAGCAGAGTGGGGCAGGAACGTAGAGGAAGAGCAGTATGGGCACGATGAAGAGGGAAGAACTTGAGATAAGAGTGGCATGGGCAGCACGCTAAGGGAGGGGGAGGAACGTAGGAGGAAGAGCAGCATGGCACGGAGCAGAGGGGGAAGAATGGAGGAGGAAGAGCAGCATGTATATGGCGAGGGGAAGAATGTAGAGAAGAGAAAGGGTACACGGAGCAGAGGGGGAAGAACCTAGGAGGAAGAGCAGCATGGGTACATGGAGCAGAGGGGGGGAGGGAACAGAGGAGGAAGAGCATATGCAAAGAATGGAGCAGAGAGGTGGAGGGAAACTTAGGAGGAATAGCAGCATGGGTAATAATGGAGAGGGGAGGAACCTAGAGGAAGAGCAGCATGGGCATGGCGGGAGCAGAGAGGGGTAAGGAACGTAGGAGGAAGAGCAGCATGGCACACGGAGCAGAGGGGGAAAAACGAGGAGGAGAGCACAGGCACGGAGCAGAGGGGGAGGAACCTAGAGGAAGAGCAGCATGACTACACGGAGCAGGAGGGGGAAGAACGAGGAGGAAGATGCAGCATGGGGGCATGGAGCAGAGGTGGTGAACGAGGAGGAAGAGCTATATAAAAGGCCAAGAGAGTGGGGAAGAACGAGGAGGAAGAGCAGCATGGTACACGGAGCAGAGGGGGAAGAACGGAGGTGGAAGAGCAGCATGGGTACATGGAGCAGGGGGGAAGAACTAGGAGAAGAGCACAAAAATGCGCAGAGGGGGAAGAACGTAGGAGGAAGATAAGCATGGGTACACGGAGCAGAGGGGGGAAGAACGTAGGAGGAAGAGCAGCATGGGTACACGGAGCAGAGGGGGGAGGAACGTAGGAGGAAGAGCAGCATGGGTACACGGAGCAGAGGGGGGAAGAACGTAGGAGGAAGAGCAGCATGGGTACACGGCGCAGAGGGGGGAAGAACGTAGGAGGAAGAGCAGCATGGGTACACGGAGCAGAGGGGGGAAGAGCAGTAGGGGGAAGAACGCAGCGGATGAGTAGCACTGGGTACATGGAGCAGAGGGGGGAAGAACGTAGGAGGAAGAGCAGCATGGGTACACGGAGCAGAGGGGGGAAGAACGGAGGAGGAATAGCAGCATGGGTACACGGAGCAGAGGGGGGAGGAACCTAGGAGGAAGCACAGGGACAAAATACAGAGCTTTCTTGACTTCTCAAACACGGCAGAAAGCCGTTTTTGAGAAGTACGGTAAGCTTAATAATGTGAAATGAAGAACGCAAAAACGGCTTTATCTCCTAACATGTAATTTAAAAAGTAACTACAAATATTCAAATCTATTGAAAAAACTTTAAAGAACTTGTTTCAACGGTATTCACGGTATATGCAAACCATCCCGTGGGTATTTCCAAACACCCCGATATATACGGTATACCGCTATCAATCTTTTTTTTCCGGAACACTACATTTGTATTTAATAAACCTTGTGTATCATTCTGGGAACTGGAATTTAACACCAGAAAGCCTTACTGAGGCAGTGATTACTTACCAGGACTCCCTGGAAAACAGTGGGGATTTTTACAGAGTAGACAATCCTGGTTAAAATACATCAAATGAGTGTAAGTTCACTGAAGAAAAAAATAATAATTATGAGCTGATTGGTAATGACGTCCTGGGCTTGTCAAATTGTTGAAGGGCTCGTGAGATTCTTGCTTCTTGAGAGGAGGCACCCACTGACCAGGCTTCAGTAATCCGCTCTTGTTTGTACACACACACACACACACACACACACACACACACACACACACACACACACACACACAAAGCCACCGCAGGTACTAATGAGGCCTAATGAATGAGAGGTTCATTTGTACCTTCTGTTGTTCTGAACCCTCCCCCTCTATGCCTTCCTCCCCTGTGGGTTGGGCTGTTGTTCTGAACCCTCCCCCTCTATGCCTTCCTCCCCTGTGGGTTGGGCTGCCCTCCCCCTCTATCCCTTCCTCCCCTGTGGGTTGGGCTGGGCTGTTGTTCTGAACCCTCCCCCTCTATCCCTTCCTCCCCTGTGGGTTGGGCTGCCCTCCCCCTCTATCCCTTCCTCCCCTGTGGGTTGGGCTGTTGTTCTGAACCCTCCCCCTCTACCACTTCCTCCCCTGTGGGTTGGGCTGCCCTCCCCCTCTATCCCTTCCTCCCCTGTGGGTTGGGCTGTTGTTCTGAACCCTCCCCCTCTATGCCTTCCTCCCTGTGGGTTGGGCTGCCCCCTCCCCTCTATCCCTTCCTCCCCTGTGGGTTGGGCTGTTGTTCTGAACCCTCCCCTCTATCCCTTCCTCCCCTGTGGGTTGCGCTGTTGTTCTGAACCCTCCCCCCTCTATCCCTTCCTCCCCTGTGGGTTGGGCTGCCCTCCCCTCTATCCCTTCCTCCCCTGTGGGTTGGGCTGTTGCTCTGAACCCTCCCCCTCTATCCCTTCCTCCCCTGTGGGTTGGGCTGTTGTTCTGAACCCTCCCCCTCTATCCCTTCCTCCCCTGTGGGTTGGGCTGCCCTCCCCCTCTATCCCTTCCTCCCCTGTGGGTTGGGCTGTTGTTCTGAACCCTCCCCCTCTATGCCTTCATCCCCTGTGGGTTGGGCTGCCCTCCCCCTCTATCCCTTCCTCCCCTGTGGGTTGGGCTGTTGTTCCTGAACCCTCCCCCTCTATCCCTTCCTCTCCTGTGGGTTGGGCTGTTGTTCTGAACCCTCCCCCTCGATCCCTTCCTCCCCTGTGGGTTGGGCTGTTGTTCTGAACCCTCCCCCTCGATCCCTTCCTCCAATGTGGGCTGGGCTGTTGTTCTGAACCCTCCCCCTCTATCCCTTCCTCCCCTGTGGGTTGGCCTACTTATGTAGTGCACTATATAGGGGATAGGGTGCCATTTGTGACGCAGTCTAGCGCTCTCTTCTTCCTAGGGAGGTAATAATAAGTGACCTTCCTGTTGTTGGAGACAGCTGCTCTCCTGTGGCATCACTTCACATGGAATAATTAACAAAAAGATTAAGCGATTGGCTGGCTGTTAAAAATCACAGCTTTCCTGACAGTTTTTTGTTTTATCATATCTCAACTACTCAAATAATATCACATTTTTTGGGGTCATTGTCAGTCACTGATGTGTCAGTAATTTGACGCTCCCATTGATAACGTCCTTCAATTAACGATGTCAAAGGGCTAACATTTAAAGGGAAAAGTATGCGATTTTTGGCAACTAAGCCATTTCCTACTTAGCCAGTCAGATGAATTCGGGGATATCATTTGTATGTCTCTGTGTACAGTTTTGGAAGGAAGTTGAAGGTGTTTTTTTTTGCGAGCCAATGGTAAACTTCCGGTCATTGCCCTAAGCATTGGCTTGCGAAACTCCCTCTAAACTTCTTTCATTGCCCTAACGCTAGTTAGCATTGGCTTGCGAAACTCCCTCTAAACTTCTTTCATTGCCCTAACGCTAGTTAGCATTGGCTCGCGAAACTCCCTCTAAACTTCTTTCATTGCCCTAACGCTAGTTAGCATTGGCTTGCGAAACTCCCTCTAAACTTCTTTCATTGCCCTAACGCTAGTTAGCATTGGCTCGCGAAACTCCCTCTAAACTTCTTTCATTGCCCTAACGCTAGTTAGCATTGGCTCGCGAAACTCCCTCTAATCTTCTTTCATTGCCCTAACGCTAGTTAGCATTGGCTCGCGAAACTCCCTCTAAACTTCTTTCATTGCCCTAACGCTAGTTAGCATTGGCTCGCGAAACTCCCTCTAAACTTCTTTCAAACAGCACACAGAAGCATACAAATGGTATCCATGTGTACACATGACTCGGGTGTAATTAGAACAAGTTAATTGCCAAAATCTTTCACTATCGCTTTAATGATATTGGTCTGGTCATGAACGGTGTCTGTTCTGTTTGTCCTTCCCCCAGGTACTGAGCAGTACAGTACGTACACTGGCTACGCAGACAGCTACCTATGGGACAGCAAACATCAGGACAAGACCCCAAGGTACGTGCTTACTGATCAGACCGTTTTAAAATATACTTTACATATTTAAGGGATTTCACTCTGAAGTTGTTTACAATATTGATTACCCAATTACCAAGAGATATAATGACTTTTCCTCCCAACTAACCGGTCGCCAGGAGAGGACTGACCACCCTTCAGAGCCGGTTCCTCTCTAAGTTTCTTCCTAGGTTCCTGCCTTCTAGAGAGTTTTCCTAGACACTGTGTTTCTGCCTCTGCATTGCTTGCTGTTTTAGACTGGGTTTCTGTTAAGCACTTAAAATGGCTTTATAAAATACATTTGATTGATATGACGTTGATCTGTACGTCCACAGAAGACACCTGGCAGAGGAGGTGCACAGAGATCGTAGCGATGGACGCTCTGAAGTTCAGGAACTTCCTCAGCAGTTTCACCCTGAGAAAATGAGCAAGAGAACTGAATAAGGTGAGTAGTGGTACCTAGACCAGGGGCGGTGGTACCTCTACCAGGGAAGCGTGTTACTACCAGGGAAGCGGTGGTACCTCTACCAGGAAGCGTGGTACCTAGGCCAGGGAGCGGTGTACCTAGGCCAGGGAAGCGTTGGTAACTGGGCCAGGGGAAGCGGTGGTAGCTAGGCCAGGGGAGCGGTGGTAACTGGGCCGGGGGAGAGGTGGTAGCTGGGCCAGGGAGAGGTGGTAGCTAGACCAGGGGAGAGGTGGTAACTAGACCAGGGAAGACGTGGTAACTAGACCGGGGAGAGGTGGTAACTAGACCGGGGGAGAGGTGGTAACTAGACCGGGGGCGGTGGTACTGGGCCAGGGGAGTGGTGGTAACTAGACCAGGGAGGCGGTGGTAACTAGACCAGGGGAAGCGGTGGTAGCTAGACCAGGGAGCGGTGGTACCTCTACCAGGGGAGTGGTGAGCCACCTCTACCAGAAGTGGTGGTACCTCTACCAGGGAGTGGTGGTACCTCTACCAGGGGAGTGGTGGTAACTGGAGCCAGGGAGTGGTGGTAACTAGACCAGGGGAGCGGTGGTAACTAGACCAGGGGAGTGGTGGTACCTCTACCAGGGGAGCGGTGAGTACCTCTACCAGGAGCGGTGGTACCTCTACCAGGGGAAGCGGTGGTACACTCTACCAGGGAGCGGTGGTACCTCTACCAGGGAAGCGGTGGTACCTCTACCAGGGGAGTGGTGGTAACTAGACCAAGGGGCGGTGGTAACTGGACCAGGAGCGGTGGTAGCCTAGGCCAGGAGGCCGGTGGTAACTAGACCAGGGGAAGCGGTGGTAACTAGACCAGGGAGGCGGTGGTAGCTGGGCCAGGAGGCGGTGGTAAGCTAGACCAGGGAAGCGGTGGCCAACTGGGCCAGGGAAGCGGTGGTAACTAGACCAGGGAGCGGTGGTACCTCTACCAGGGAAGCGGTGGTAGCTAGAGCCAGGGAAGCGGTGGTAACTATTGACCAGGAAGCGGTGGCTGGAACCAGGGGAGCGGTGGTAACTAGCACCACGGGGAGCGGTAATTACACTCTACCAGGAGTGGTGGTACCTCTACCAGGGAGTGGTGGTACCTCTACCAGGGAGTGGTGGTACCTCACCGGGAGTGGTGGTACCTCTACCAGAGGCCGGTGAGCCCACCTCTACCAGGGGAGCGTGACCAGGAGCGGTGCTAACTGGGCTCCAGGGAGCGGTGGCCAGCTAGACCAGAGCGGTGGTAACTAGACCAGGGAGTGGTGGTACCTCTACCAGGGGATGGTGGTACCTCTACCAGTGGGAGCGGTGGTACCTCTACCAGTGGGAGCGGTGGTACCTCTACCAGGGAAGCGGTGGTAACTAGACCAGGGAGCGGTGGTAACTAGACCGGGGAGCGGTGGTAACTAGGCCAGGGAAGCGTGGTAACTAGACCAGGGAGCGGTGACCAGCGCTGGAGCAGGGAGCGGTGGTAAGCTAGAGCCAGGGAGCGGTGGTAACTAGACCAGGGAGCGGTGGTAACTGAGCCAGGGAGCGGTGGTAACTGGACCAGGAGCGGTGGTAACTAGACCAGGGAGCGGTGGTAACTAGACCAGGGAGCGGTGGTAGCTAACCAGGAGCGGTGGTAACTAGACCAGAAGCGGTGGTAACACTATAGACCAGGGAAGCGGTGGTAACTAGACCAGGGGAAGCGGTGGCCAGCTGGAGCCAGGGGAGTGGTGGCCTCTACCAGGGAGTGGTGGTACCTAGGCCAGAAGTGGTGGTAACTAGGCCGGTGGTAACTAGACCAGGGGAGCGGTGGTAACTAGACCACGGGGGCGGTGGAGTACCTCTACCAGGGGAGTGGTGGTACCTCTACCAGGAGTGGTGTACCTCTACCAGGGTGGTGGTACACCTCTACCAGGGAGTGGTGGTACCTCTACCAGAGAGTGGTGGTACCTCTACCAGGGAGTGGTGGTCCTCTACCGGGAAGCGTGGTACCTCTACCAGGGAGCGGTGGTAACTGGGCCAGGGGAGCGGTGGTAGGCCAGACCAGGGAGGTGGTAACTAGACGCCAGGGGAGTGGTGGTACCTCTACCAGGGGAGTGGTAGTACCTCTACCAGTGGGGCGTGGTACCTCTACCGAGTGGGACGGTGGTACCCCCTCTACCAGGGAAGCGGTGGGTAACTAGACCGGGGAAGCGGTGGTAACTGGACCAGGGACGGCGGTGGTACCTAGGCCAGGGGAGCGGTGGTACCTAGACCAGGAGCGGTGGTAACTGGAGCCAGGGCGGTGGTAACTAGGCCAGGGAGCGGTGGCCAAGCAGGCCAGAAGCGGTGGTAGCTAGGCCAGAAGCGGTGGCCCAGCTGGAGCCAGGGCGGTGGTAGCTGGGCCAGGGGCGGTGGCCAGCTCGGCCAGGGGAGCAGTGGGTAACTGAGCCAGGGGAGCGGTGGTAACTGGACCAGGGAAGCGGTGGTAACTAGCCAGGAGCGGTGGTACCTCTACCAGGGAGCGGTGGTAACTAGACCAGGAGCGGTGGTACCTCTACCAGGGGCGGTGGTACCTCTACCGGGAAGCGGTGGTACCTCTACCAGGGAAGCGGGTGGTAGCTGGACCAGGGAAGCGGTGGTAGCAGCTGGAGCCAGGGAGCGGTGGTAACTGGAGCCGGGAGGCGGTGGTAACTAGAGCCAGGGGAGCGGTGGTAACTAGACCAGGGAAGCGGTGGTAGCTGGGCCAGGGAGCGGTGGTAACTAGACCAGGGGAAGCGGTGGTATGGAGCCAGGGGAAGCGTGGCAGCTAGACCAGGGGAGGTGGTAACTAGACCAGGGCTAGCAGTGGTAACTGGAGCCAGGGAGCGGTGGTACCTCTACCAGGGGAAGCGGTGGGCCTCTACCAAGGCGGTGGTACCTCTACCAGGGAAGCGGTGGTACTCTACCAGGAGTGAGCGGTGGGCTAGACCAGGGGAACGCGGTGGTAACTAGACCAGGGAGCGGTGGTAACTGGAGCCAGGGAGCGGTGGTAGCTGGGCCAGGAGCGGTGGTAACTAGACCAGGGAGAAGCGGTGGCCTTAAAGCCAGGGAAGCGGTGGTAGCTGGGCCAGGGAGCGGTGGTAACTGGAGCCCGGGAGCGGTGGTAACTGGGCCAGGGGGAAGCGGTGGTAACTAGACCAGGGAGGGTGGTAACTAGACCAGGGCTAGCAGTGGTAACTAGACCAGGGGAGCGGTACCTCTACCAGGGGAGCGGTGGTACCTCTACCAGGGGAGGCGTGGTACCTCTACCAGGGGAGCGGTGGTAACTAGACCAGGAGCGGTGGTACACTACCAGGAGCGTGGTAACTAGACCAGGAAGTGGAGGCCTCTACCAGGGGAGCGGTGGTACCTCCACCAGGGGAGACGGTGGTACCTCTACCAGGGAGCGGTGGTAACTAGACCAGGGGCGGTGGTAGCTGGAGCCAGGGAAGCGGTGGTAACTAGGCCAGGGGAGCGGTGGTAACTAGACCAGGGGAGCGGTGGTAACTAGACCGGAGCCAGGGAGCGGTGGTAACTAGACCAGGGGAGCGGTGGTAACTAGACCAGGGAGCGGTGGTAACTAGACCAGGGGAAGCGGTGGTAACTAGACCAGGGGAGCGGTGGTAACTAGACCAGGGGAGCGGTGGTACCTAGACCAGGGGAGCGGTGGTACCTAGACCAGGGGAGCGGTGGTACCTAGACCAGGGAAGCGGTGGTAACTAGACCAGGGAAGCGGTGGTAACTAGACCAGGGAGCGGTGGTGACTAGACCAGGGGAGCGGTGGTAACTAGACCAGGGGAGTGGTGGTAACTGGACCAGGGAGCGGTGGTAACTAGACCAGGGGAGCGGTGGTAGCTAGACCAGGGAGCGGTGGTAACTAGACCAGGGGAGGTGGTACCTCTACCAGGGGAGCGGTGGTAACTAGACCAGGGGAGCGGTGGTAACTAGACCAGGGAGCGGTGGTAACTAGACCAGGGGAACGGTGGTAGCTGGGCCAGGGGAGCGGTGGTAACTGGAGCCAGGGGAGCGGTGGTAACTGGGCCAGGGGAAGCGGTGTGTAGGCCAGGGGAGCGGTGGTAACTAGACCAGGGGCGGTGGTAACTGGGCCAGGGACGTGGCCAGCTAGGCAGGAAACGTGGTAACTAGACCAGGGAGCGGTGGCCAACTATAGACCAGGGAAGCGGTGGTAACTAGAGCCAGGGGAGTGGTGGTAACTAGACCAGGGGGTGGTGGTACCTCTACCAGGGGAGTGGTAGTACCGAAGTGGTGGTAACTAGACCAGGAAGCGGTGGTAACTAGACCAGGGGAGCTGTGGTAACAAGACCAGGGGGAGCGGTGGTACCTCTACCAGGGGAAGCGGTGGTAACTAGACCAGGGGAAGCGGTGGTACCTCTACCAGGGAGGCGGTGGTAACTCTACCAGGGAAGCGGTGGTAACAGACCAGGGGAAGCGGTGGTAACTGGAGCCAGGGGAAAGCGGTGGTAACTAGACCAGGGAAGCGGTGGTACTAGACCAGGGAAGCGGTGGTAACTAGACCAGGGAAGCGGTGGTACCTCTACCAGGGGAGCGGTGGTAGCTGGAGCCAGCGGTGGTACCTCTACCAAGCGGTGCCTCTACCAGGGAAGCGGTGGTACCTCTACCAGGAGCGGTGGTAACTAGACCAGGGAAGCGGTGGTAACTAGACCAGGGAGCGGTGGTAACTAGACCAGGGGAAGCGGTGGTAACTAGACCAGGGGAGCGGTGGTAACTAGACCAGGGGAGCGGTGGTAACTAGACCAGGGAGCGGTGGTCTACCAGGGGGCGGTGGTACCTCTACCAGGGAGCGGTGGTACCTCTACCAGGGAGCGGTGGTACCTCTACCAGGAAACGGTGGTACCTCTACCAGGCTAGACCAGGGGAGCGGTGGTAACTGGAGCCAGGGGAAGCGGTGGCTCTAGATCCGGGGGCGGTGGTAACTAGACCAGGGAAGCGTGGTAGCTGGAGCCAGGGGAGCGTGGTAACTAGACCAGGGAAGCGGTAGTAGCTTAGACCAGGGGAAGCGGTGGTAACAGGGAGCGGTGGTAACTAGGCCAGGGAGCGGTGGTAGGCCAGGGGAGCGGTGGTACCTCTACCAGGGGAGCGGTGGTACCTCTACCAGGGAGCGGTGGAGCCAGGGGAGCGGTGGTACCTCTACCAGGGGCCGGTGGCCTCTAGCTAGACCAGGGGAGTGGTGGTAACTAGACCAGGGAAGCGGTGGCCAACTAGCGACCAGGGAGCGGTGGTAACTAGACCAGGGGAGCGGTGGTACCTGGACCAGGGGAGCGGTGGTAACTAGACCAGGGAGTGGTGGTAACTAGACCAGGGAGCGGTGGTAACTAGACCAGGGGAGGCGGTGGTAACTGCCCGGGGGAGCGGGTAGCTGGAGCCAGCGGTGGTAGCTTAGAGCCAGGGAGCGGTGGTAACTAGACCAGGGAGCGGTGGTGGTAACTGGAGCCAGGGGAAGCGGTGGTAACTAGACCAGGGGCGGTGGCCAGGGGAGTGGTGGTAGACCAGGGGAAGCGGTGGTACTAGCCAGGGAGCGGTGGTAACTGGACCAGGGGCGGTGGTAACAGAGCCAGGGGAGCGGTGGTAGGCCAGGGAGCCGGTGGTAGCTAGACCAGGGAGCGGTGGTAACTAGACCAGAAGTGGTGGTAACTAGACCAGGGGAGTGGTGGCACCTCTACCAGGGGGAGTGGTGGTACCTCTACCAGGGAGCGGTGGTACCTCTGCAGGGAGAACGGTGGTACCTCTACCAGGGGGAACGGTGGTACCTCTACCAGGAGCGTGTGGTAACTAGACCAGGGAACAGTGGCCTTAGAGCCAGAAACGTGTGCTGGCTCAGGAAGCAGTGGTAACAAACCAGGGAGCGGTGGTAACTAGACCAGGGGAGCGGTGGTAACTAGACCAGGGGAGTGGTGGTAACTAGACCAGGAGTGGTGGTAACTAGACCAGGGAGTGGTGGTAACTAGACCAGGGGAGCGGTGGTAACTAGACCAGGGAGCGGTGGTACCTCTACCAGGGGCGGTGGTAACTAGACCAGGGGAGCGGTGGTACCTCTACCAGGGAAGCGGTGGTACCTCTACCAGGGAGCGGTGGTAACTAGACCAGGGAGCGGTGGTAACTAGACCAGGGAGCGGTGGTAACTAGACCAGGGGAGCGGTGGTAACTAGACCAGGGGAGCGGTGGTAACTAGACCAGGAGCGGTGGTACCTAGACCAGGGGAGCGGTGGTAACTAGACCAGGGGAGCGGTGGTAACTAGACCAGGGAGCGGTGGTAACTAGACCAGGGGAGCGGTGGTAACTAGACCAGGGGAGTGGTGGTAACTAGACCAGGGAGCGGTGGTAACTAGACCAGGGGAGCGGTGGTACCTCTACCAGGGGAGTGGTGGTACCTCTACCAGGGAGCGGTGGTACCTCTACCAGGGGAGCGGTGGTACCTCTACCGAGTGGTGGTACCTCTACAGGGAGCGGTGGTACCTCTACCAGGAGCGGTGGTAACTAGACCAGGGGAGCGGTGGTAACTAGACCAGGGGAGCGGTGGTAACTAGACCAGGGGAGCGGTGGTACCTCGACCAGGGGAGCGGTGGTAACTAGACCAGGGGAGCGGTGGTAACTAGACCAGGGAGCGGTGGTAACTAGACCGGTGGTAACTAGACCAGGGAGCGGTGGTAACTAGACCAGGGGAGCGGTGGTAACTAGACCAGGGAGCGGTGGTAACTAGACCAGGGGAGCGGTGGTACCTCTACCAGGGAGCGGTGGTAACTAGACCAGGGAGCGGTGGTAACTAGACCAGGGGAGTGGTGGTAACTAGACCAGGGAGTGGTGGTAACTAGACCAGGGAAGCGGTGGTAACTAGACCAGGGGAGGCGGTGGTAACTAGACCAGGAAGCGGTGGTAACTAGACCAGGGGTGGTAACTAGACCAGGGAGCGGTGGTAACTAGACCAGGGAGCGGTGGTAACTAGACCAGGGGAGTGGTGGTAACTAGACCAGGGGAGCGGTGGTAACTAGACCAGGGGAGTGGTGGTAACTAGACCAGGGGAGTGGTGGTACCTCTACCAGGGAGTGGTGGTACCTCTACCAGGGAGCGGTGGTAACTCTACCAGGGAGCGGTGGTACCTCTACCAGGGGAGCGGTGGTACCTCTACCAGGGAGCGGGTGGTAACTAGACCAGGGGAGCGGTGGTAACTAGACCAGGGGAGCGGTGGTAACTGGCCAGGGAGCGGTAACTAGACCAGGGAGCGGTGGTAACTAGACCAGGGGAGCGGTGGTAACTAGACCAGGGGAGCGGTGGTAACTAGACCGGTGGTAACTAGACCAGGGGAGTGGTGGTAACTAGACCAGGGAGCGGTGGTAACTAGACCAGGGGAGCTGGTGGTAACTAGACCAGGGGAGTGGTGGTACCTCTACCAGGGAGCGGTGGTAACTGGACCAGGGGAGTGGTGGTAACTAGACCAGGGAGTGGTGGTAACTAGACCAGGGGAGTGGTGGTAACTAGACCAGGGAGCGGTGGTAACTAGACCAGGGGAGCGGTGGTAACTAGACCAGGGGAGCGGTGGTAACTAGACCAGGGGAGTGGTGGTAACTAGACCAGGGAGCGGTGGTAACTAGACCAGGGGAGCGGTGGTAACTAGACCAGGGGAGTGGTGGTAACTAGACCAGGGGAGCGGTGGTAACTAGACCAGGGGAGTGGTGGTAACTAGACCAGAGGAGTGGTGGTACCTCTACCAGGGAGTGGTGGTACCTCTACCAGGGGAGCGGTGGTACCTCTACCAGGGGAGCGGTGGTACCTCTACCAGGGAGCGGTGGTACCTCTACCAGGGAGACGGTGGTAACTAGACCAGGGGAGTGGTGGTAACTAGACCAGGGAGAGGTGGTAACTAGACCAGGGGAGTGGTGGTACCTCTACCAGTGGGAGCGGTGGTACCTCTACCAGGGAGCGGTGGTAACTAGACCGGTGGTAACTAGACCAGGGGAGCGGTGGTAACTAGACCAGGGGAGTGGTGGTAACTGGACCAGGGGAGTGGTGGTAACTAGACCAGGGAGCGGTGGTAACTAGACCAGGGAGCGGTGGTAACTAGACCAGGGGAGCGGTGGTAACTAGACCAGGGAAGCGGTGGTAACTAGACCAGGGAGCGGTGGTACCTCTACCAGGGAGCGGTGGTAACTAGACCGGTGGTAACTAGACCAGGGAAGCGGTGGTAACTAGACCAGGGGAGTGGTGGTAACTAGACCAGGGAGTGGTGGTAACTAGACCAGGGAGCGGTGGTAACTAGACCAGGGGAGCGGTGGTAACTAGACCAGGGGAATGGTGGTAACTAGACCAGGGGAGTGGTGGTACCTAGACCAGGGGAGTGGTGGTAACTAGACCAGGGGAGTGGTGGTACCTAGACCAGGGAGTGGTGGTAACTAGACCAGGGGAGCGGTGGTAACTAGACCAGGGAGTGGTGGTAACGAGACCAGGGAGCGGTGGTAACTAGACCAGGGGAGTGGTGGTACCTCTACCAGGGAGTGGTGGTACCTCTACCAGGGAGTGGTGGTACCTCTACCAGGGAGTGGTGGTAACTAGACCAGGGGAGTGGTGGTACCTAGACCAGGGGAGTGGTGGTAACTAGACCAGGGGAGCGGTGGTACCTCTACCAGGGAGCGGTGGTAACTAGACCAGGGGAGTGGTGGTAACTAGACCAGGGGAGTGGTGGTAACTAGACCGGTGGTAACTAGACCAGGGAGCGGTGGTAACTAGACCAGGGAGCGGTGGTAACTAGACCAGGGAGCGGTGGTAACTAGACCAGGGGAGCGGTGGTAACTAGACCAGGGGAGCGGTGGTAACTAGACCAGGGGAGCGGTGGTAACTAGACCAGGGGAGCGGTGGTAACTAGACCAGGGGAGCGGTGGTACCTCTACCAGTGGGAGCGGTGGTACCTCTACCAGTGGGAGCGGTGGTGCCTAGACCAGGGGAGCGGTGGTAACTAGACCAGGGGAGCGGTGGTAACTAGACCAGGGGAATGGTGGTAACTAGACCAGGGGAGCGGTGGTAACTAGACCAGGGGAGTGGTGGTAACTAGACCAGGGGAGCGGTGGTCACTAGACCAGGGGAGCGGTGGTAACTAGACCAGGGAGTGGTGGTACCTCTACCAGGGAGTGGTGGTAACTAGACCAGGGAGCGGTGGTAACTAGACCAGGGGAGCGGTGGTAACTAGACCAGGGGGCGGTGGTAACTAGACCAGGAGAGGTGGTACCTAGACCAGGGAGCGGTGGTAACTAGACCGGTGGTAACTAGACCAGGGGAGTGGTGGTAACTAGACCAGGGAGTGGTGGTAACTAGACCGGTGGTAACTAGACCAGGGAGTGGTGGTAACTAGACCAGAGTGGTAACTAGACCAGGGGAGTGGTGGTTACTAGACCAGGGAGGCGGTGGTAACTAGACCGGTGGTAACTAGACCAGGGAGTGGTGGTAACTAGACCAGGGGAGTGGTGGTAACTAGACCAGGGGAGCGGTGGTAACTAGACCAGGGAGTGGTGGTAACTAGACCAGGGGAGCGGTGGTAACTAGACCAGGGAGCGGTGGTAACTAGACCAGGGGAGTGGTGGTAACTAGACCAGGGGAGCGGTGGTACCTCTACCAGGGAGTGGTGGTAACTAGACCAGGGGAGTGGTGGTACCTCTACCAGGAAGCGGTGGTACCTCTACCAGGGAGTGGTGGTAACTAGACCAGGGGAGCGGTGGTAACTAGACCAGGGGAGCGGTGGTAACTAGACCAGGGGAGCGGTGGTACCTCTACCAGGGAGCGGTGGTAACTAGACCGGTGGTAACTAGACCAGGGGAGCGGTGGTAACTAGACCAGGGGAGTGGTGGTAACTAGACCAGGGGAGTGGTGGTAACTAGACCAGGGGAGCGGTGGTAACTAGACCAGGGGAGCGGTGGTAACTAGACCAGGGGAATGGTGGTAACTAGACCAGGGAGTGGTGGTACCTAGACCAGGGGAGTGGTGGTAACTAGACCAGGGGAGTGGTGGTACCTAGACCAGGGGAGTGGTGGTAACTAGACCAGGGGAGCGGTGGTAACTAGACCAGGGGAGTGGTGGTAACTGAGACCAGGGAGCGGTGGTAACTAGACCAGGGGAGTGGTGGTACCTCTACCAGGGGAGTGGTGGTAACTCTACCAGGGGAGTGGTGGTACCTCTACCAGGGGAGTGGTGGTAACTAGACCAGGGGAGTGGTGGTACCTAGACCAGGGAGTGGTGGTAACTAGACCAGGGAGCGGTGGTACCTCTACCAGGGGAGCGGTGGTAACTAGACCAGGGGAGTGGTGGTAACTAGACCAGGGAGTGGTGGTAACTAGACCAGGTGGGTAACTAGACCAGGGGAGCGGTGGTAACTAGACCAGGGGAGCGGTGGTAACTAGACCAGGAGGAGCGGTGGTAACTAGACCAGGGGAGCGGTGGTAACTAGACCAGGGGAGCGGTGGTAACTAGACCAGGGGAGCGGTGGTAACTAGACCAGGGGAGCGGTGGTAACTAGACCAGGGAGCGGTGGTACCTCTACCAGTGGGAGCGGTGGTACCTCTACCAGTGGGAGCGGTGGTACCTCTACCAGGGGAGCGGTGGTAACTAGACCAGGGGAGCGGTGGTAACTAGACCAGGGAGCGGTGGTAACTAGACCAGGGGAGTGGTGGTAACTAGACCAGGGAGCGGTGGTAACTAGACCAGGGGAGTGGTGGTAACTAGACCAGGGGAGCGGTGGTAACTAGACCAGGGGAGCGGTGGTAACTAGACCAGGGAGTGGTGGTACCTCTACCAGGGGAGCGGTGGTAACTAGACCAGGGGAGCGGTGGTAACTAGACCAGGGGAGCGGTGGTAACTAGACCAGGGAGCGGTGGTAACTAGACCAGGGGAGCGGTGGTAACTAGACCAGGGGAGCGGTGGTAACTAGACCAGGGGAGCGGTGGTAACTAGACCAGGGGAGCGGTGGTAACTAGACCAGGGGAGCGGTGGTAACTAGACCAGGGGAGCGGTGGTAACTAGACCAGGGGAGCGGTGGTAACTAGACCAGGGGAGCGGTGGTACCTCGACCAGGGGAGCGGTGGTAACTAGACCAGGGGAGCGGTGGTAGCTAGACCAGGGAGCGGTGGTACATCTAGACCGGTGGTAACTAGACCAGGGGAGTGGTGGTAACTAGACCAGGGGAGCGGTGGTAACTAGACCAGGGAGTGGTGGTAACTAGACCAGGGGAGCGGTGGTAACTAGACCGGTGGCTAACTAGACCAGGGGAGTGGTGGTAACTAGACCAGGAGAGTGGTGGTAACTAGACCTGGTGGTAACTAGACCAGGGAGTGGTGGTAACTAGACCGGTGGTAACTAGACCAGGGAGTGGTGGTAACTAGACCAGGGGAGCGGTGGTAGCTAGACCAGGGGAGCGGTGGTAACTAGACCAGGGGAGCGGTGGTACCTCTACCAGGGGAGCGGTGGTAACTGGACCGGTGGTAACTAGACCAGGGGAGTGGTGGTAACTAGACCAGGGGAGTGGTGGTAACTAGACCAGGGGAGCGGTGGTAACTAGACCAGGGGAGTGGTGGTAACTAGACCAGGGGAGTGGTGGTAACTAGACCAGGGGAGCGGTGGTAACTAGACCAGGGAGCGGTGGTAACTAGACCAGGGGAGCGGTGGTAACTAGACCAGGGGAGCGGTGGTAACTAGACCAGGGGGAGTGGTGGTAACTAGACCAGGAGGAGCGGTGGTAACTAGACCAGGGGAGTGGTGGTACCTAGACCAGGGGAGTGGTGGTAACTAGACCAGGGGAGCGGTGGTACCTCTACCAGGGGAGTGGTGGTAACTAGACCAGGGGAGTGGTGGTACCTAGACCAGGGGAGTGGTGGTAACTAGACCAGGGGAGCGGTGGTACCTCTACCAGGGAGTGGTGGTAACTAGACCAGGGAGCGGTGGTAACTAGACCAGGGGAGCGGTGGTAACTAGACCAGGGAAGCGGTGGTAACTAGACCAGGGGAGTGGTGGTAACTAGACCAGGGAGTGGTGGTAACTAGACCAGGGAGCGGTGGTAACTAGACCAGGGGGTGGTGGTAACTAGACCAGGGAGTGGTGGTAACTAGACCAGGGGAGTGGTGGTAACTAGACCAGGGGAGCGGTGGTAACTAGACCAGGGGAGTGGTGGTAACTAGACCAGGGGAGTGGTGGTACCTCTACCAGGGGAGCGGTGGTACCTCTACCAGGGGAGTGGTGGTACCTCTACCAGGGGAGTGGTGGTATCTCTACCAGGGGAGCGGTGGTACCTCTACCAGGGGAGTGGTGGTAACTAGACCAGGGGAGCGGTGGTACCTCTACCAGGGAGTGGTGGTAACTCAGGGGGACAACAGGGGAGTGGTGGTAACTAGACCGGTGGTAACTAGACCAGGGGAGTGGTGGTAACTAGACCAGGGGAGTGGTGGTAACTAGACCAGGGAAGCGGTGGTACCTCGACCAGGGAGCGGTGGTAACTAGACCAGGGGAGCGGTGGTAACTAGACCAGGGGAGCGGTGGTAACTAGACCAGGTGGAGCGGTGGTAACTAGACCAGGGGGAGTGGTGGTAACTAGACCAGGGAGCGGTGGTAACTAGACCAGGGGAGCGGTGGTAACTAGACCAGGG
>NW_027037326.1:0-18715 GCF_034236695.1 Oncorhynchus nerka
CAGCACTGCACCCCCAACAGCAACTCGCCCAAGCCTTCCATTTTACATTACATTTAAGTCATTTAGCAGACGCTCTTATCCAGAGCGACTTACAAATTGGTGCTTTCACCTTATGACATCCAGTGGAACAGCCACTTTACAATAGTGCATCTAGGTATTTTAAGGGGGGAAGAAGGATTACTTTATCCTATCCTAGGTATTCCTTAAAGAGGTGGGGTTTCAGGTGTCTCCGGAAGGTGGTGATTGACTCCGCTGTCCTGGCGTCGTGAGGGAGTTTGTTCCACCATTGGGGGGCCAGAGCAGCGAACAGTTTTGACTGGGCCGAGCGGGAACTGTACTTCCTCAGTGGTAGGGAGGCGAGCAGGCCAGAGGTGGATGAACGCAGTGCCCTTGTTTGGGTGTAGGGCCTGATCAGAGCCTGGAGGTAGTGAGGTGCCGTTCCCCTCACAGCTCCGTAGGCAAGCACCATGGTCTTGTAGCGGATGCGAGCTTCAACTGGAAGCCAGTGGAGAGAGCGGAGGAGCGGGGCGACGTGAGAGAACTTGGGAAGGTTGAACACCAGACGGGCTGCGGCGTTCTGGATGAGTTGTAGGGGTTTAATGGCACAGGCAGGGAGCCCAGCCAACAGCGAGTTGCAGTAATCCAGACGGGAGATGACAAGTGCCTGGATTAGGACCTGCGCCGCTTCCTGTGTGAGGCAGGGTCGTACTCTGCGGATGTTGTAGAGCATGAACCTACAGGAACGGGCCACCGCCTTGATGTTATTTGATGTTACTTCCCCATTTCTCCTTCTCCCAAATCCAATCAGTTGAAGTTCTGAAAGAGCTGAAAAATCTGGACCCCTACAAATCAGCCAGGCTAGACAATCTGGACCCTTTCTTTCTAAAATTATCTGCGAAATTGTTGCCACCCCTATTACTAGCCTGTTCAACCTCTCTTTCGTGTCATCTGAGATTCCCAAAGATGGGAAAGCAGCTGCGGTCATCCCCCTCTTCAAGGGGGACACTCTTGACAAACTGTTACAGACCTATATCTATCCTACCATGCCTTTCTAAGGTCTTGAATGCCAAGTCAACAAACAGATTACCGACCATTTCGAATCTCACATACCTTCTCTGCTATGCAATCTGGTTTCAGAGCTGGTCATGGGTGCACCTCAGCCACGCTCAAGGTCTAAACGATATCTGCTGCCATCGATAAGAACATTACTGTGCAGCCGTATTCATTGATCTGGCCAAGGCTTTCGACTCTGTCAACCACCGCATCCTCATCGGCAGACTCGACAGCCTTGGTTTCTCAAATGATTGCCTCGCCTGGTTCACCAACTACTTCTCTGATAGAGTTCAGTGTGTCAAATCGGAGTCTGCTGTCCGGACCTCTGGCAGTCTCTATGGAGGTGCCACAGGGTTCAATTCTTGGACCGTCTCTTCTCTGTATACATCAATGAGTCGCTCTTGCTGCTGGTGAGTCTCTGATCCACCTCTATGACGACACCATTCTGTATACTTCCGGCCCTTCTTTGGACACTGTGTTAACAACCCTCCAGGCAAGCTTCAATGCCATACAACTCTCCTTCCGTGGCCTCCAATTTATCTTAAATACAAGTAAAACTAAATGCATGCTCTTCAACCGATCGCTACCTGCACCTACCCGCCTGTCCAACATCACTACTCTGGACGGCTCTGACTTAGAATACGTGGACAACTACAAATACTTAGGTGTCTGGTTAGACTGTAAACTCTCCTTCAGACCCATATCAAACATCTCCAATCAAAGTTAAATCTAGAATTGGCTTCCTATTTCGCAACAAAGCATCCTTCACTCATGCTGCCAAACATACCCTTGTAAAATTGACCATCCTACCAATCCTCAACTTTGGCGATGTCATTTACAAAATAGCCTCCCAATACCCTACTCAACAAATTGGATGCAGTCTATCACAGTGCAATCGGTTTTGTCACCAAATCCCCATATACTACCCACCATTGCGACCTGTACGCTCTCGTTGGCTGGCCCTCGCTTCATACTCGTCGCCAAACCCACTGGCTCCATGTCATCTACAAGACCCTGCTAGGTAAAGTCCCCCTTATCTCAGCTCGCTGGTCACCATAGCATCTCCCACCTGTAGCACACGCTCCAGCAGTATATCTCTCTAGTCACCCCCAAAACCAATTCTTTCTTTGGCCGCCTCTCCTTCCAGTTCTCTGCTGCCAATGACTGGAGCGAACTACAAAAATCTCTTAAATTGGAAACACTTATCTCCCTCACTAGCTTTAAGCACCAACTGTCAGAGCATCTTACAGATTACTGCACCTGTACATAGCCCACCTATAATTTAGCCCAAACAACTACCTCTTTCCCAACTGTATTTAATTTATTTATTTATTTTGCTCCTTTGCACCCCATTATTTTTATTTCTACTTTGCACATTCTTCCATTGCAAAACTACCATTCCAGTGTTTTACTTGCTATATTGTATTTACTTTGCCACCATGGCCTTTTTTTGCCTTTACCTCCCTTCTCACCTAATTTGCTCATTGTATATAGACTTGTTTTTTTTTTACTGTATTATTGACTGTATGTTTGTTTTACTCCATGTGTAACTCTGTGTCGTTGTATGTGTCGAACTGCTTTGCTTTATCTTGGCCAGGGTCGCAATTGTAAATGAGAACATTTACATTTACATTTAAGTCATTTAGCAGACGCTCTTATCCAGAGCGACTTACAAATTGGTGCTTTCACCTTATGACATCCAGTGGAACAGCCACTTTACAATAGTGCATCTAGGTCTTTTAAGGGGGGGGAGAAGGATTACTTTATCCTATCCTAGGTATTCCTTAAAGAGGTGGGGTTTCAGGTGTCTCCGGAAGGTGGTGATTGACTCCGCTGTCCTGGCGTCGTGAGGGAGTTTGTTCCACCATTCCACCAGAGCAGCGAACAGTTTTGACTGGGCTGAGCGGGAACTGTACTTCCTCAGTGGTAGGGAGGCGAGCAGGCCAGAGGTGGATGAACGCAGTGCCCTTGTTTGGGTGTAGGGCCTGATCAGAGCCTGGAGGTACTGAGGTGCCGTTCCCCTCACAGCTCCGTAGGCAAGCACCATGGTCTTGTAGCGGATGCGAGCTTCAACTGGAAGCCAGTGGAGAGAGCGGAGGAGCGGGGTGACGTGAGAGAACTTGGGAAGGTTGAACACCAGACGGGCTGCGGCGTTCTGGATGAGTTGTAGGGGTTTAATGGCACAGGCAGGGAGCCCAGCCAACAGCGAGTTGCAGTAATCCAGACGGGAGATGACAAGTGCCTGGATTAGGACCTGCGCCGCTTCCTGTGTGAGGCAGGGTCGTACTCTGCGGATGTTGTAGAGCATGAACCTACAGGAACGGGCCACCGCCTTTGATGTTATTTGAGAACGACAGGGTGTTGTCCAGGATCACGCCAAGGTTCTTAGCGCTCTGGGGACGAGGACACAATGGAGTTGTCAACCGTGATGGCGAGATCATGGAACGGGCAGTCCTTCCCCAGGAGGAAGAGCAGCTCCGTCTTGCGAGGTTCAGCTTGAGGTGATGATCCGTCATCCACACTGATATGTCTGCCAGACATGCAGAGATGCGATTAGCCACCTGGTCGTCAGAAGGGGAAAGGAGAAGATTAATTGTGTGTCGTCTGCATAGCAATGATAGGAGAGACCATGTGAGGTTATGACAGAGCCAAGTGACTTGGTGTATAGCGAGAATAGGAGAGGGCCTAGAACAGAGCCCTGGGGACACCAGTGGTGAGCACGTGGTGAGGAGAGGATTCTCGCCACGCCACCTGGTAGGAGCGACCTGTCAGGTAGGACGCAATCCAAGCGTGGGCCGCGCCGGAGATGCCCAACTCGGAGAGGGTGGAGAGGAGGATCTGATGGTTCACAGTATCGAAGGCAGCCGATAGGTCTAGAAGGATGAGAGCAGAGGGAGAGAGTTAGCTTTAGCAGTGCGGAGCGCCTCCGTGATACAGAGAAGAGCAGTCTCAGTTGAATGACTAGTCTTGAAACCTGACTGATTTGGATCAAGAAGGTCATTCTGAGAGAGATAGCGGGAGAGCTGGCCAAGGACGCACGTTCAAGAGTTTTGGAGAGAAAAGAAAGAAGGGATACTGGTCTGTAGTTGTTGACATCGGAGGGGATCGAGTGTAGGTTTTTTCAGAAGGGTGCAACTCTCGCTCTCTTGAAGACAGGAGGGACGTAGCCAGCGGTCAGGGATGAGTTGATGAGCGAGGTGAGGTAAGGGAGAAGGTCACCGGAGATGGTCTGGAGAAGAGAGGAGGGGATAGGGTCAAGCGGGCAGGTTGTTGGGCGGCCGGCCGTCACAAGACGCGAGATGTCATCTGGAGAGAGGGAGAAAGAGGTCAGAGCACAGGGTAGGGCAGTGAGCAGAACCAGCGGTGTCGTTTGACTTAGCAAACGAGGATCGGATGTCGTCGACCTTCTTTTCAAAATGGTTGACGAAGTCATCTGCAGAGAGGAGGAGGGGGAGGGGGAGGAGGATTCAAGAGGGAGGAGAAGGTGGCAAAGAGCTTCCTAGGGGTTAGAGGCAGATGCTTGGAATTTAGAGTGGTAGAAAGTGGCTTTAGCAGCAGAGACAGAGGAGGAAAATGTAGAGAGGAGGAGTGAAAGGATGCCAGGTCCGCAGGGAGGCGAGTTTTCCTCCATTTCCGCTCGGCTGCCCGGAGCCCTGTTCTGTGAGCTCGCAATGAGTCGTCGAGCCACGGAGCGGGAGGGGGAGGACCGAGCCGGCCTGGAGGATAGGGGACATAGAGAGTCAAAGGATGCAGAAAGGGAGGAGAGGAGGGTTGAGGAGGCAGAATCAGGAGATAGGTTGGAGAAGGTTTGAGCAGAGGGAAGAGATGATAGGATGGAAGAGGAGAGAGTAGCGGGGGAGAGAGCGAAGGTTGGGACGGCGCGATACCATCTGAGTAGGGGCAGTGTGGGAAGTGTTGGATGAGAGCGAGAGGAAAAGGATACAAGGTAGTGGTCGGAGACTTGGAGGGAGTTGCAATGAGGTTAGTGGAGGAACAGCATCTAGTAAAGATGAGGTCGAGCGTATTGCCTGCCTTGTGAGTAGGGGGAAGGTGAGAGGGTGAGGTCAAAAGAGGAGAGGAGTGGAAAGAAGGAGGCAGAGGAATGAGTCAAAGGTAGACGTGGGGAGGTTAAAGTCGCCCAGAACTGTGAGAGGTGAGCCGTCCTCAGGAAAGGAGCTTATCAAGGCATCAAGCTCATTGATGAACTCTCCGAGGGAACCTGGAGGGCGATAAATGATAAGGATGTTAAGCTTGAAAGGGCTGGTAACTGTGACAGCATGGAATTCAAAGGAGGCGATAGACAGATGGGTAAGGGGAGAAAGAGAGAATGACCACTTGGGAGAGATGAGGATCCCGGTGCCACCACCCCGCTGACCAGAAGCTCTCGGGGTGTGCGAGAGCACGTGGGCGGACGAAGAGAGAGCAGTAGGAGTAGCGGTGTTGTCTGTGGTGATCCATGTTTCCGTCAGAGCCAAGAAGTCGAGGGACTGAGGGGAGGCATAGGCTGAGATGAACTCTGCCTTGTTGGCCGCAGATCGGCAGTTCCAGAGGCTACCGGAGACCTGGAACTCCACGTGGGTCGTGCGCGCTGGGACCACCAGATTAGGGTGGCCGCGGCCATGCGGTGTGGAGCGTTTGTATGGTCTGTGCAGAGAGGAGAGAACAGGGATAGACAGACACATAGTTGACAGGCTAGAGAAGAGGCTACGCTAATGCAGAGGAGATTGGAATGACAAGTGGACTCACACGTCTCGAATGTTCAGAAAGTTAAGCTTACGTAGCAAGAATCTAATTGACTAAAATGATTAAAATGATACAGTACTGCTGGGGTAGGCTAGCTGCGTTGTTGACACTACCTAATCAAGTCGTACCGTTGAGTGTGAAGTTTCTACAATGTTGCTTTTCGGAACTAGCTGGCTAGCTAGCAGTGTTGGTTACGTTACGTTGCGTTAGGAGAATAACAATAGCTGGCTAGCTAACCTAGAAAATCGCTCTAGACTACACAATTATCTTTGAAACAAAGACGGCTATGTAACTAGCTATGTAGCTAGCTACGATCAAACAAATCACACCGTTGGGACTGTAATGAAATGAAATGAAAATGTGATACTACCTGTGGAGCGAAGCGGAATGACCGGAATGCGAAAGTTCTATTCAGTAGACGTTGGCTGGCTGTTGGCTAGCTAGGAGTGTCTCCTACGTTAAGGACGACAAAATAGCTGGCTAGCTAACCTCGGTGAATTAAGATAATCACTCTAAGACTACACACTCTAAACTACACAATTATCTTGATACGAAGACAGCAAAGACAACTATGTAGCTAGCTAATACTACACTAATCAAGTCGTTCAGGTGAGTGTGATAGTTACTACAGTGCTACGGTAGCCGGTGAACGTATGCTAGCTGGCTAGCTGCTAGGCAGATAGGAGGACGACGAAATACGATAATAACGCAATTATCACTCTAAGACTCCACACTCTAAACTACACAATTATCTTGGATACGAAGACAGCAAAGACAACTATGTAGCTAGCTAACACTACACTAATCAAGTCGTTCAGTTGAGTGTGATAGTTACTACAGTGCTACGGTAGACGGTGAACGTGTTGGGCAGATAGGAGACGACGAAATACGATAATTACGCAAACCTTTTTGACCCTTGGAAACTTGTTCTCAACTTGCTTACCTGGTTAAATAAAGGTGCAATAAATAAATAAATAAATAAATAAAAGAGTTTGCATTGACTTCTCTCCCCATAGGAATACATTGCCTGCACCTCTAAATTCAACCTGAAGCCTATGTGGGTTATGAATGCCTTATGAAGCTGTCTTCTATGACAGTCCATCAGACCACTATGGGGTCTACCTGTGTCGATTCTAAGCTTCCTGGACCAACCGGAAGTGGTTAAATTGACCCAAAAGGTGTTTTGATGTACATAACCTTCAAAGGTGAAAATGACTACATTCAACCCTGTGTAGATCGTAGATCAGTCAATTCTTAACTTAAAGACTTAAAAACTCAGGATTCTGTAAGTTTCTATGTCAATCAAGACATGGGTTTACTTATAGCTTCCTGTGCCAACCGGAAGTGCCTTTAATGGTGTCACAGTGGCAGTTTCCAAGGGTTAAAAGGTCAGATCTTTTCAAAACTTCATATGTGTGACTAGGTAACCCTCATGAACTGTAAATCAGTCATTTCTCCCAACAGATGTCAAGAAAAGCTCTCACACGCACACACAGCAAGGATGGAGTGAAAAGTGCGGTGCTCAAAGACACAGAGAGGAGGCAATGGCATAAACATAATCTCTAGGCCGTGCCGAGTTCAACGAGATATCCCGCTTGACCGTAGCTCGCTCGGTCTAAGCGCAAGCGACCGATTAGAAAATTAGGCCCAAAATGAAGCCTGCCCCACAACGTCATTTGCTTTTGGGTGACAGTGAGAGAACCGTTAGGGTGAGAAGCACAATTCGACCTCAGGTACGTTCCTAAGGTCCTCGATCCGTGCAAGCCTAACGTTGACCGTGTGGCATTAACCCTTAATAGTTAAAAGAAGGTGTTTACTTCAAAGAGTTTGCATTGACTTCTCTCCCCATAGGAATACATTGCCTGCACCCCTAAATTCAACCTGAAGCCTATGTGGGTTATGAATGCCGTATGAACCTGTCTTCGATGACAGTCCATCAGGCCACTACGAGGTCTACCTGTGTTGATTCTAAGCTTCCTGGACAACCGGAAGTGGTTAAAATCACCCTAAAAGTGTTTATCCATACCCTGCCTGCAGTTTGATAGACATAGTGCATTCAACCCTGTGTAAATCAGTCAATTCTTAACGTAAGGACTTAAAACTCAGGATTCTGTAAAAGCATTCCCCAATGAGGATATGTGTTGACTTACAGCTTCCTGTGCCAACCGGAAGTGCCATAATTGGTGTCTCTTGGGCTGTTTCGAGGGGTTAAAAGTCAGATCTTTCCAAAACTTCATATATGTGATTAGGCAACCCCCATGAACTGTAAATCAGTCATTTGTCCTGTAAAATTTCAAAGGAAAACTAAATCACACACACACACAGCTTGGAAGTAGGGACCCATTGGGGTGCGTAGAGACATACACTGCCTGCATTAGTTAACCTTGTTGGAACTTTTAAAGAACCGTCGGACCTAGAGTTCCGAAACTTTAGAATCCTGTTCTAGACCTCCGGTCGATAGTGCGTGGTGAGTTACGTGGCTCTAGACGGTTCTCGGACCGAGAAACAGCTTCGTACATTTGCAATGACTTCAATTCATTTTTGCATCACGAAAATGGCGACATTTAGAAATGTCCCAGAGTCGCAAGACTAGGTGCATTGCGACCGTCTCGGCCCATATAGACAGACCCCAACGTTTCTGTCCGATAGCTCATTCAAGGACCCCGTAGCAAGTCATGGAAAAAGTGGATTTTCAGCACCAATTAGGGTTTTGCTCGGACACCAAATGACCGATCGAGCCAAAACTTGGGATTCGGGGTCGCCTCAGCAAGGTCTACACGTAACATAAGAAATGGACCCCGCAGCTAGAACGTAACTACGTGTTTATGTTTTTTTATGGTTTGAACCGAAGGCGTTGTGAATTTTGGGCCAGCTCTGAAGTATGTGATAGTTGGCTACTAAACGAGTTGGAAAAAGTGGGTTTGGTGTCAGTTTGTATCAGTTTGGTGTCAGAATGATATCTAATTGACTGATGGACGATGACTTGCTGGTGACTCTTGTCCATTTGCAATATGTTTAAACAGTGAGGTACCATCACCAAAAGTGACATTCTGAAATCAACCCTAACGAGCCATTGAGATGAACCAGAATCACTGCCCAGCCATCCCAGTCAATTTCACATTCCTGCAGGATTTTTATAGCATGACAAATTCGTGATGGTACCTGCCTATTGAACCATATTGCAAATGCACAGTGGCTTTGCAAAAGTGAGAAAACATAAACAAATGGACATGATGAAATCAACACAACGAGTGATGGAAAGGTACAACTATCACTGCCCGGCCAAGTGGTAAGGTGTCGGTCTCGTAAACCGAAGACCATGGGTTCAAATTCCGTCCGTGCCTTTATAGAAAAGGCTTCAAATTCAATGGAAATTTACATTAGTTGGAGGACTTTGTAGAAAAATCATGTTGTATCAATATTTGAACACAACTAATATATTAAGGGGAAGTATCGCTACGATAGAGCCACTTTACATGTTTCCTGTCCTACAGTATTCCCCAACTTGTCTTTTGAGAGTATTCACTTGTTAAATTAGCTTTTGCACAACTCCCACTTTCCACAATGTTGACATTCTAAGAATGAAATAGATGCGCAAAGCCATCTGTTTTTGTTAACTGAAGCACATGGGTTCAATCCCTGTTCGACGGTTATGGTAGATAGCTGATATTATGGAAATGTACTTTCATCACAACAGTGTAAAGAAAAGGTCAATTATCTTGATATGGCCACTGCGACTTGTATGCTCTAGTCGGCTGGCCCTCGCTACATATTCGTCGCCAGAACCACTGGCTATTTTGTTATTGACTGTGCGCTTGTTTGTTCCATGTGTAACTCGTCGCCAGAATCACTGGCTCCAGGTCATCTGTAAGTCTATGCTAGGTAAAGCTCCGCCTTATCAAGGCAATCACAGGCGACCTAGTCCTCTCGCAGCAGTCCTTCCAGCTGCAGTCAGAGCAGGAGATGTTCACCTCCGGCGTCCAGACTGCAAATGAATTGCACTGCTTTTGCTTTACCTTGGCCGAATTAGCAGTTGTGTATGAGAACTTGTTCTTAACTGGCTTACCTGCTATAATAAAGGAGAAATTTAAGAAAATAAGAAACAATTTTTTCTTTCCCAGAAAGGGGGTGTAGCTCAGTGGTAGAGCGCATGCTTTGCATGTATGAGCTCCTGGGTTCAATCCCCAGCTTCTCCATGTTTTTTGCAAAGACCCAACTTCTACTTTCCAGAATGTTGAAATTCTAAGCAGGAAACAGAGATGTGCTAAATAATTTGGTCTTTTAATCTGAAGAACATGCGTTCAATCCCTGTTAGTACATTTATAGAACAGAAGTGGCATGGTTGCCAACTTTTATGGCATCATTTAAAAACTGAAGTTCATGTTTTCGATCCCTGTCCGTACCTGTTTTAAGAATTGCTGCTATCATTTCATTGTAGTTTCAATGGAGTTGTGTATATATAAAGTACAGTGTATTGATATTGCGTTTATCTGCAAATTAAATGGGATGGAAGCTCAGAGGGGGAGTGCATGCTATATATGTATGAGGTCCTTTCTCCTGAGTTTGTGTGCCAAATTCACATTTGCACAACTACTACTTTCCAGAATGTTGATATATATATATATATATTGCATTATAAGTGGCATGGTGGCCAAGTGGTAAGGCGTTGGTCTCGTAAACCGAAGACCATGGGTTCAAATTCCATCCGTGCCTTTATAGAAAATTCCCAGCTGTTTGGAATTGCCACAAGGAGCAACCAAGAGTGTCCAGTCTTGTCAGGCTATGCTGTTGGTGGACTTGTTGGTTGCGCTCCAGCACTTGCAGAGGCTCGGTGCATCTCAACAATTGTGCTCTGTAGCCAGCGGCCGGTTTAGCTCAGTTGGTTAGAGTGTGTGATACGCTGCTCTCTGAAAGTAAGTAATGTCTTGCTTTTCATCTGACATTGTGACATCAGTGTTACATGAGAGTTTCTTGTCATTGTTACATGACAGTTTCTTGTCATTGTTTACATACCTTAAGGAAGATTTCGGCAGTTGCTGTATGGTTAGTGAGAAAGTCCATATTGAAAATGTACGGTCCCTTACTAGACGTCCGAAATCGTTTGTAAAATTCGACGGACGGCGTCGGGCAGCGGCAGGGCCGGACCTACCAGGAAGTCATCAAATGAACTTTGTCAGACATTCGGTTTTCCGTTTACAAAAATATTAAGATGTTGGTCATTTTTCCGCTGTCCCGGAAATTTAAGAGGGCATAGCAATCATGTTGCTGGATCAAATAACGATTCACGACGGGCCTTATCTCGAGAAAACTGAAAATATTTCGAAGCCGAAACTTGGTGAGCGTAGGGGAGGCGCGTAATAGGCAGTTGGCCCCGAACAAGATGGCGTCTGGGCCTCAACGGTTTGAGTTATGGCCATTTATCTGGGATTAAAGGTCCAAACTGAAAATAGAGAAATTATTTTTCCACTTCACGTCAAAGTCAAGGAGCCTCCGATTGTCAATAAAAAAAAGAACCAGCCATTTTATCTATCGTCATTTAAGAGAAATCGTACAACGACAGATTGGTGATGTTCACGGATAGGTGTTTTTTTTTCAACTTGATTTACAGATCCAGTTGCAGGGTGTTCTTACGAATCTTTTTTAAAGTGTGCTGCGGAGCTCTACTGAATTTCTGTGATTTTCTATGATTTTCTGAAATAACACACACTCACTAAACCCTCCGTAAATAACTAAGTTCTTAACGTAAAGACTTAAAACTCAGGATTCTGTAAAGGCATACCCCAATCCTTGATGAGTTTATTTATAGCTTCCTGTGTCAACCGGAAGTGCCTTAAATGGTGTCACAGTGGCAGTTTCCAAGGGTTAAAGGTCAGATCTTTCAAAACTTCATATGTGTGATTAGGCAACCCCCCATAAACTGTAAGTCAGTCATTTCTCCCAACAGATGTCAAAGAAAAGCTCTCTCTCACACACACACACATAAACACACACAGCAAGGATGGAGTGACAAAGTGCGGTGCTTAAAGACACACAAAGCCTACAATGGCATTTCCATATTCTCTAGGCCGTGCGAGTTCAATAAGATGCCCTTGACCGTAGCTCGCTCGGTCTAAGCACAGTGACCTTGAAAAAGCAGAACCAAAATGAAATCTGGCCCTCAATGTCATTTGCTTTTGGGTGACAGTGAGAGAACCGTTAGGGTTGAAGCACAATTCGACCTCAGGTACGTTCTAAGGTCCTCCCGATCCGTGCAAGCCTAACCTTGACCGTGTGGCATTAACCCTTAATAGTTAAAAGAAGGTGTTTACTTCAAATACACCTCTGCTGTCTTCAACCAAGATCTCAGCGTCACTGCCTCATTGCCTGCATCCGTAATGGGTCAGCGGTCAAGCGACCTCCACTCATCACTGTAAACGGCTCCCTGAAACACTTCAGCGAGCAGGCCTTTCTCATCGACCTGGCCGGTGTCCTGGAGGATATTGATCTCATCCGTCAGTAGAGGATGCCTGGATATTTTTAAAAATGCCTTCTAACAATCTTAAATAAACATGCCCCATTCAAGAAAATTAGAACCAGGAACAGATATAGCCTTTGGTTCTCCCAGACCTGACTGCCCTTAACCAACACAAAACATCCTATGGCGTTCTGCATTAGCATCGGAACAGCCCCGTGATATGCAGCTGTTCAGGGAAGCTAGAAACCGTTATACACAGGCAGTTAGAAAAGCCAGGGCTAGCTTTTCAAGCAGAAATTTGCTTCCTGCAACACTAACTCAAAAAAGTTCTGGGACACTGTAAAGTCCATGGAGAATAAGAACACCTCCTCAGCTGCCCACTGCACTGAAGATAGGAAACACTGTCCTGCATTAAAATCCACCATGATGAGAATTTCAATAAGCATTTTCTACGGCTGGCCATGCTCTCCACCTGGCAACTCCTACCCCGGTCAACAGCACTGCACCCCCAACAGCAACTCGCCCAAGCCTTCCATTTTACATTACATTTAAGTCATTTAGCAGACGCTCTTATCCAGAGCGACTTACAAATTGGTGCTTTCACCTTATGACATCCAGTGGAACAGCCACTTTACAATAGTGCATCTAGGTATTTTAAGGGGGGAAGAAGGATTACTTTATCCTATCCTAGGTATTCCTTAAAGAGGTGGGGTTTCAGGTGTCTCCGGAAGGTGGTGATTGACTCCGCTGTCCTGGCGTCGTGAGGGAGTTTGTTCCACCATTGGGGGGCCAGAGCAGCGAACAGTTTTGACTGGGCCGAGCGGGAACTGTACTTCCTCAGTGGTAGGGAGGCGAGCAGGCCAGAGGTGGATGAACGCAGTGCCCTTGTTTGGGTGTAGGGCCTGATCAGAGCCTGGAGGTAGTGAGGTGCCGTTCCCCTCACAGCTCCGTAGGCAAGCACCATGGTCTTGTAGCGGATGCGAGCTTCAACTGGAAGCCAGTGGAGAGAGCGGAGGAGCGGGGCGACGTGAGAGAACTTGGGAAGGTTGAACACCAGACGGGCTGCGGCGTTCTGGATGAGTTGTAGGGGTTTAATGGCACAGGCAGGGAGCCCAGCCAACAGCGAGTTGCAGTAATCCAGACGGGAGATGACAAGTGCCTGGATTAGGACCTGCGCCGCTTCCTGTGTGAGGCAGGGTCGTACTCTGCGGATGTTGTAGAGCATGAACCTACAGGAACGGGCCACCGCCTTGATGTTATTTGATGTTACTTCCCCATTTCTCCTTCTCCCAAATCCAATCAGTTGAAGTTCTGAAAGAGCTGAAAAATCTGGACCCCTACAAATCAGCCGGGCTAGACAATCTGGACCCTTTCTTTCTAAAATTATCTGCCGAAATTGTTGCCACCCCTATTACTAGCCTGTTCAACCTCTCTTTCGTGTCATCTGAGATTCCCAAAGATTGGAAAGCAGCTGCGGTCATCCCCCTCTTCAAAGGGGGGGACACTCTTGACCCAAACTGTTACAGACCTATATCTATCCTACCATGCCTTTCTAAGGTCTTCGAAAGCCAAGTCAACAAACAGATTACCGACCATTTCGAATCTCACCATACCTTCTCTGCTATGCAATCTGGTTTCAGAGCTGGTCATGGGTGCACCTCAGCCACGCTCAAGGTCCTAAACGATATCTTAACCGCCATCGATAAGAAACATTACTGTGCAGCCGTATTCATTGATCTGGCCAAGGCTTTCGACTCTGTCAACCACCGCATCCTCATCGGCAGACTCGACAGCCTTGGTTTCTCAAATGATTGCCTCGCCTGGTTCACCAACTACTTCTCTGATAGAGTTCAGTGTGTCAAATCGGAGGGTCTGCTGTCCGGACCTCTGGCAGTCTCTATGGGGGTGCCACAGGGTTCAATTCTTGGACCGACTCTCTTCTCTGTATACATCAATGAGGTCGCTCTTGCTGCTGGTGAGTCTCTGATCCACCTCTACGCAGACGACACCATTCTGTATACTTCCGGCCCTTCTTTGGACACTGTGTTAACAACCCTCCAGGCAAGCTTCAATGCCATACAACTCTCCTTCCGTGGCCTCCAATTGCTCTTAAATACAAGTAAAACTAAATGCATGCTCTTCAACCGATCGCTACCTGCACCTACCCGCCTGTCCAACATCACTACTCTGGACGGCTCTGACTTAGAATACGTGGACAACTACAAATACTTAGGTGTCTGGTTAGACTGTAAACTCTCCTTCCAGACCCATATCAAACATCTCCAATCCAAAGTTAAATCTAGAATTGGCTTCCTATTTCGCAACAAAGCATCCTTCACTCATGCTGCCAAACATACCCTTGTAAAATTGACCATCCTACCAATCCTCGACTTTGGCGATGTCATTTACAAAATAGCCTCCAATACCCTACTCAACAAATTGGATGCAGTCTATCACAGTGCAATCCGTTTTGTCACCAAATCCCCATATACTACCCACCATTGCGACCTGTACGCTCTCGTTGGCTGGCCCTCGCTTCATACTCGTCGCCAAACCCACTGGCTCCATGTCATCTACAAGACCCTGCTAGGTAAAGTCCCCCTTATCTCAGCTCGCTGGTCACCATAGCATCTCCCACCTGTAGCACACGCTCCAGCAGGTATATCTCTCTAGTCACCCCCAAAACCAATTCTTTCTTTGGCCGCTCTCCTTCCAGTTCTCTGCTGCCAATGACTGGAACGAACTACAAAAATCTCTTAAATTGGAAACACTTATCTCCCTCACTAGCTTTAAGCACCAACTGTCAGAGCATCTTACAGATTACTGCACCTGTACATAGCCCACCTATAATTTAGCCCAAACAACTACCTCTTTCCCAACTGTATTTAATTTATTTATTTATTTTGCTCCTTTGCACCCCATTATTTTTATTTCTACTTTGCACATTCTTCCATTGCAAAACTACCATTCCAGTGTTTTACTTGCTATATTGTATTTACTTTGCCACCATGGCCTTTTTTGCCTTTACCTCCCTTCTCACCTAATTTGCTCACATTGTATATAGACTTGTTTTTTTTACTGTATTATTGACTGTATGTTTGTTTTACTCCATGTGTAACTCTGTGTCGTTGTATGTGTCGAACTGCTTTGCTTTATCTTGGCCAGGTCGCAATTGTAAATGAGAACATTTACATTTACATTTAAGTCATTTAGCAGACGCTCTTATCCAGAGCGACTTACAAATTGGTGCTTTCACCTTATGACATCCAGTGGAACAGCCACTTTACAATAGTGCATCTAGGTCTTTTAAGGGGGGGAGAAGGATTACTTTATCCTATCCTAGGTATTCCTTAAAGAGGTGGGGTTTCAGGTGTCTCCGGAAGGTGGTGATTGACTCCGCTGTCCTGGCGTCGTGAGGGAGTTTGTTCCACCATTGGGGGGCCAGAGCAGCGAACAGTTTTGACTGGGCTGAGCGGGAACTGTACTTCCTCAGTGGTAGGGAGGCGAGCAGGCCAGAGGTGGATGAACGCAGTGCCCTTGTTTGGGTGTAGGGCCTGATCAGAGCCTGGAGGTACTGAGGTGCCGTTCCCCTCACAGCTCCGTAGGCAAGCACCATGGTCTTGTAGCGGATGCGAGCTTCAACTGGAAGCCAGTGGAGAGAGCGGAGGAGCGGGGTGACGTGAGAGAACTTGGGAAGGTTGAACACCAGACGGGCTGCGGCGTTCTGGATGAGTTGTAGGGGTTTAATGGCACAGGCAGGGAGCCCAGCCAACAGCGAGTTGCAGTAATCCAGACGGGAGATGACAAGTGCCTGGATTAGGACCTGCGCCGCTTCCTGTGTGAGGCAGGGTCGTACTCTGCGGATGTTGTAGAGCATGAACCTACAGAAACGGGCCACCGCCTTGATGTTATTTGAGAACGACAGGGTGTTGTCCAGGATCACGCCAAGGTTCTTAGCGCTCTGGGACGAGGACACAATGGAGTTGTCAACCGTGATGGCGAGATCATGGAACGGGCAGTCCTTCCCCGGGAGGAAGAGCAGCTCCGTCTTGCCGAGGTTCAGCTTGAGGTGATGATCCGTCATCCACACTGATATGTCTGCCAGACATGCAGAGATGCGATTCGCCACCTGGTCGTCAGAAGGGGGAAAGGAGAAGATTAATTGTGTGTCGTCTGCATAGCAATGATAGGAGAGACCATGTGAGGTTATGACAGAGCCAAGTGACTTGGTGTATAGCGAGAATAGGAGAGGGCCTAGAACAGAGCCCTGGGGGACACCAGTGGTGAGAGCACGTGGTGAGGAGACGGATTCTCGCCACGCCACCTGGTAGGAGCGACCTGTCAGGTAGGACGCAATCCAAGCGTGGGCCGCGCCGGAGATGCCCAACTCGGAGAGGGTGGAGAGGAGGATCTGATGGTTCACAGTATCGAAGGCAGCCGATAGGTCTAGAAGGATGAGAGCAGAGGAGAGAGAGTTAGCTTTAGCAGTGCGGAGCGCCTCCGTGATACAGAGAAGAGCAGTCTCAGTTGAATGACTAGTCTTGAAACCTGACTGATTTGGATCAAGAAGGTCATTCTGAGAGAGATAGCGGGAGAGCTGGCCAAGGACGGCACGTTCAAGAGTTTTGGAGAGAAAAGAAAGAAGGGATACTGGTCTGTAGTTGTTGACATCGGAGGGATCGAGTGTAGGTTTTTTCAGAAGGGGTGCAACTCTCGCTCTCTTGAAGACAGGAGGGACGTAGCCAGCGGTCAGGGATGAGTTGATGAGCGAGGTGAGGTAAGGGAGAAGGTCACCGGAGATGGTCTGGAGAAGAGAGGAGGGGATAGGGTCAAGCGGGCAGGTTGTTGGGCGGCCGGCCGTCACAAGACGCGAGATGTCATCTGGAGAGAGAGGGGAGAAAGAGGTCAGAGCACAGGGTAGGGCAGTGTGAGCAGAACCAGCGGTGTCGTTTGACTTAGCAAACGAGGATCGGATGTCGTCGACCTTCTTTTCAAAATGGTTGACGAAGTCATCTGCAGAGAGGGAGGAGGGGGAGGGGGAGGAGGATTCAAGAGGGAGGAGAAGGTGGCAAAGAGCTTCCTAGGGTTAGAGGCAGATGCTTGGAATTTAGAGTGGTAGAAAGTGGCTTTAGCAGCAGAGACAGAGGAGGAAAATGTAGAGAGGAGGGAGTGAAAGGATGCCAGGTCCGCAGGGAGGCGAGTTTTCCTCCATTTCCGCTCGGCTGCCCGGAGCCCTGTTCTGTGAGCTCGCAATGAGTCGTCGAGCCACGGAGCGGGAGGGGAGGACCGAGCCGGCCTGGAGGATAGGGGACATAGAGAGTCAAAGGATGCAGAAAGGGAGGAGAGGAGGGTTGAGGAGGCAGAATCAGGAGATAGGTTGGAGAAGGTTTGAGCAGAGGGAAGAGATGATAGGATGGAAGAGGAGAGAGTAGCGGGGGAGAGAGAGCGAAGGTTGGGACGGCGCGATACCATCTGAGTAGGGGCAGTGTGGGAAGTGTTGGATGAGAGCGAGAGGGAAAAGGATACAAGGTAGTGGTCGGAGACTTGGAGGGGAGTTGCAATGAGGTTAGTGGAGGAACAGCATCTAGTAAAGATGAGGTCGAGCGTATTGCCTGCCTTGTGAGTAGGGGGAAGGTGAGAGGGTGAGGTCAAAAGAGGAGAGGAGTGGAAAGAAGGAGGCAGAGAGGAATGAGTCAAAGGTAGACGTGGGGAGGTTAAAGTCGCCCAGAACTGTGAGAGGTGAGCCGTCCTCAGGAAAGGAGCTTATCAAGGCATCAAGCTCATTGATGAACTCTCCGAGGGAACCTGGAGGGCGATAAATGATAAGGATGTTAAGCTTGAAAGGGCTGGTAACTGTGACAGCATGGAATTCAAAGGAGGCGATAGACAGATGGGTAAGGGGAGAAAGAGAGAATGACCACTTGGGAGAGATGAGGATCCCGGTGCCACCACCCCGCTGACCAGAAGCTCTCGGGTGTGCGAGAGCACGTGGGCGGACGAAGAGAGAGCAGTAGGAGTAGCGGTGTTGTCTGTGGTGATCCATGTTTCCGTCAGAGCCAAGAAGTCGAGGGACTGGAGGGAGGCATAGGCTGAGATGAACTCTGCCTTGTTGGCCGCAGATCGGCAGTTCCAGAGGCTACCGGAGACCTGGAACTCCACGTGGGTCGTGCGCGCTGGGACCACCAGATTAGGGTGGCCGCGGCCATGCGGTGTGGAGCGTTTGTATGGTCTGTGCAGAGAGGAGAGAACAGGGATAGACAGACACATAGTTGACAGGCTAGAGAAGAGGCTACGCTAATGCAGAGGAGATTGGAATGACAAGTGGACTACACGTCTCGAATGTTCAGAAAGTTAAGCTTACGTAGCAAGAATCTAATTGACTAAAATGATTAAAATGATACAGTACTGCTGGGGTAGGCTAGCTGCGTTGTTGACACTACCCTAATCAAGTCGTACCGTTGAGTG
>NW_027037327.1:0-18737 GCF_034236695.1 Oncorhynchus nerka
CGAATCGTTTCTAGTCATCTCTCCTCAACTTTCATAAATTAGGTGCATTACCTCCACCAACCTCGTTCGTATTTCAGTCACCCACATGGGTATAACCAATGAGGAGATGGCACATGGGTACCTGCTTCTTTAAACCAATGAGGAGATGGGAGAGGCAGGACTTGCAGCGCGATCTGCGTCAGAAATAGAACTGACTTCTATTTTAGCCCTTGGCAACGCAGACGCTCGTTGGTGCGTGCGGGCAGTGTGGGTGAATAATTGAATAATATAGATTTCTAAATATATTTAGAACACGAGCGGTCATACTGTTAGTGTTTGCACCTGGAGAAAGGTGTGCTCTTTGAGTTTAGGTTGAAATGACTTGAGTTAAATATATTGAGAGCATGTGTTTGCTGAATGAATATATAGTGCAATGAATGATTAATTTGGCCACTTTTGTGTAAGGTTTTGCAAGATTTTTTAATATTGAAACGTCTGTAAACAGGTGAATAGTGTTTACGGTTATGGAAAATGTGTGTGTGTTTTTGGGAATGACGTAAGGGTATGGGTTTTGTGCTACACGAACCAGTTTTTGTGTTTAAGCAATCAAGAAAAATTGTAATACACTATACATTTTAAAACAGCTGCGTTTGACAGGTTCACCTAGATATACTGACCAGCTCAAATAAACTGAAGCGTGCTATATGGCCGACCAATCCAAACTCATCTCTTGGCATGTCCAGCCCACTCATTATCTCAGCCAAGCTGTGTGTTATCTGTGTGTTAGCTGTTTGCTAGTGTGTGTTAGCTGTGTGTTAGCTGTGTGCTAGTGTGTGTTAGCTGTGTGTTAGCTGTGTGTTAGTAAGCTTGTCATCATCAAGAATCTTGATGAAAAGCCACGGCCTTTTCACTCTGTTATCATCCAGAAGGCGAGGTCAGTACAGGTGTATCAAAGCTGGGACCGAGAGACTGAAAAACAGCTTCTGTCTCAAGGCCATCAAACTGTTAAATAGCCATGACTAGCCAGCCTCCATCCCAGCAGCCTGCCCTAAACTAAGTCACTGTCACTAGCCGGCTACCACCCGGTTACTCAACACTGAACCTTAGAGGCTGTTGCCCTAAATACATAGACATGGAATCACTGGTCACATGTAACACTAGTCACTTTAACAATGTTTACATACTGCTTTGCTCATTTCATGTGTGTAGAGACTGTGAGATATTGTGAGATATTATGTGAGATATTACTGCACTGTTGGAGCTAGGAACACAAGCATTTCACTACACCCGCAATAACACCTGCTAAATATGTGTACAGTATGGGACCAAAACAATTTGATTTGATTTGATGACAGAACAGAAACATTCAACAAGACATAGAACATAGAACCTACATAGAACATATAACCCACATAGAGCATATAACCTACATAGAACATATAACCTGCATAGAACATAGAACCTGCATAGAACATATAACCTACATAGAACATATAACCTACATAGAACATAGAACCTACATAGAACATAGAACCTACATAGAACATAGAACCTACATAGAGCATAGAACCTACATAGAACATATAACCTACATAGAACATATAACCCACATAGAACATATAACCTACATAGAACATATAACCTGCATAGAACATATAACCCACATAGAACATATAACCTACATAGAACATATAACCTACATAGAACATATAACCTACATAGAACATATAACCTACATAGAACATAGAACCTACATAGAGCATAGAACCTGCATGGAGCATATAACCTACATGACATAGAACCTGCATAGAACATAGAACCCACATAGTATATAACCTGCATAGGACATATAACCCACATAGAACATATAACCTACATAGAACATATAACCTACATAGAACATAGAACCTACATAGAACATAGAACCTACATAGAACATAGAACCTACATAGAGCATATAACCTACATAGAACATATATCCTACATAGAACATATAACCCACATAGAGCATATAACCCACATAGAACATATAACCTACATAGAACATATAACCTACATAGAACATAGAACCTACATAGAACATAGAACCTACATAGAGCATATAACCTACATAGAACATATCACCTACATAGAGCATATAACCTACATAGAACATAGAACCTACATAGAACATATAACCAACAGGCCTCTATGGGACGACGTGAAGAAGTTGCATTGACTCTATCAGTCAGAATCACCCAATAAAAATCCATATGAATCCACTGTTTCACATTGAGAGCGAAGTTGAGGAAACCACCCAGGTCTGTGTGATCCCCTTGTATCATGGACATAAAAGGGGTGTCGAGCCAAAGCAAAGACATCCAAGGACTCAGCTTTCTATATTGCCAGTGATTAGATAAAAACAACAGCTTGAGTCATATAGCAACAGGTTGAGTCATATAGCAACAGGTTGAGTCATATAGCAACAGGTTGAGTCATATAGCAACAGGTTGAGTCATATAGCAACAGGTTGAGTCATATAGCAACAGGTTGAGTCATAGCAACAGGTTGAGTCATATAGCAACAGGTTGAGTCATATAGCAACAGGTTGAGTCATATAGCAACAGGTTGAGTCATATAGCAACAGGTTGAGTCATATAGCAACAGGTTGATTCATATAAAGTTAACATTTGAAACCTGAAGTAATCTTCGCTGTGTAAAGGAATACAAGTCAATCATCATTACAACAACAACAAGAAAGCATATGTAAAGAACTCAATATAAACCGCCACTGGCTAGCAGAGGGGTGGGACAAAACTCACACATCTTCACCTACACTACATGACCAAAAGTATGGGACACCTGCTTGTCCAACATCTCATTCTAAAATCATGGGCATTAATATGGAGTTGGCCCCCTTTTGCTGCTATAACAGCCACCACTCTTCTGGGAAGGCTTTCCTCTAGATGTCCTCTAGATGGGGACTTGCTTCCATTCAGCCACGAAAGCATTAGTGAGGGTTGGGCACTGATGTTGGGTGATTAGGCCTGGCTCATAGTCGGCATTCCAATTCATCCCAAAGGTGTTTGATGGGTTGAGGTCAGAGCTCTGTGCAGACCAGCCAAGTACTTACGCACCGATCTCGACAAACCATTTCTGTATGGACCTCGCTTTGTGCACGGGGCATTGTCATGCTGACCCAGGAAAAGGGTCTTCCCCAAACTGTTGCCAAAGTTGGAAGGACAGAATCATCTAGAATGTCATTGTATGCTGTAGCCTTAAGATTTCCCTACAATGGAAGTAACAGGCCTAGCCCGAACCATGAAAAACATTTTTATCCTCCACCAAATCTTTACAGTTGGCACTATGCATTCAGGCAGGTAGCGTTCTGGCTTCCGCCAAACCCAGATCGTCAGTCGGACTGCCAGATGGGGAAGTGTGATTCATCAGTCCAGAGAACACGTTTCCACTGCTCCACAGTCCAATAGCGGCAAGTTTTACACCACTCCAGCCAATGCTTGGTATTACGCATGGTGATCTTAGGCTTGTGTGCGGCTGCTCGGCCATGGAAACCAATTTCATGAACCTCCCAATGAACTGTTCTTGTGCTGACGTTGCTTCCAGAGGCAGTTTGGACCTCGGTAGTGTGTGCTATGTGCTTTTGCGGCTGAGCTGTTGTTGCTCTTAGACGTTTCCACTTCACAATAACATCACTTACAGTAGACCGGGGGCAGCTCTAACAGGGTAGAAATTTGACAAACTGACTTGTTAGAAAGATGGCATCCTATGATGGTGCCACATTGAATGTCACTGAGCTCTTCAGTAAGGCCATTCTACTGCCAATGTTTGTCTATGGAGATCGCATGGCTGAGCGCGCACGATTTTATACACCTGTCAGCAGCGTCTGTGGCAAAAAATACCGAATCCACTAATTTGAATGGGTATCCACATACTTTTGTATACAGTATATAGTGTTCCAGATGGACTTGGCCATAGGAACACAAACAAGAGCCACTCGACTAGCACTCTGTATAACCTCGAATAAAACACATTTATAAATGTAACAACAGATTGAAAGGGATCAGATAATGGCTTATGTGTATGTGGGATCAGATAATATTGACATGGCTAAATCCCACCATGATGTGTGCGTGTTCAAGAGGGAGGGGGGCTCAGATAGCCACTTTCTTGTCCCCGACCTTCTGTTTTGTCTCTCCCTCTCCCCCTCTCTTCCTTCCTTCCTCTCCCTCTCTCTCTTTCTCTCTGTCTCTCTACCACACCTGCTGTCTCGACCTCTGAACACTCAGCTATGAAAAGCCAAGTGACATTTACTCCTAAGGTGCTGACCTGTTGCACCCTCTACAACCACTGTGATTATTATTTGACCCTGCTGGTCATCTATGAACGTTTGAACATCTTGAAGAACGATATAGCCTTAATGGCCATGTGCTCTTATAATCTCCAACCGGCACAGCCAGAAGATGACTGGCCACCCCTCAGAGCCTGGTTCCTCTCTAGGTTTCTTCCTAGGTTTTGGCCTTTCTAGGGAGTTTTTCCTAGCCACCGTGCTTCTACACCTGCATTGCTTGCTGTTCGGGGTTTTAGGCTGGGTTTCTGAATAGCACTTTGTGACATCTGGTGATATAAAAAGGGCTTCATAAATACATTTGATTGATTGATTACCACACAAGATGAAAAGGGTAAAACACATGTTTGAGACTACATTGTCGCAGCCTACCCCGCTATGTTAGAACTACAGTTAGTCTGAGCTCAGCTGCATTTTGAGTTTAAAACATTGGGATAGAGACTGCACCTTTTCTCAAATAGGTCAGGATATTTATCAAAGAGGGTGTCCAGGATCATTTCTCTATAACAGCATTTCCCAAACTCGGTCCTGGGGACCCCAAGAGGTATACATTTTATTTTTTGCCCGAGCACTACACAGCTGATTCAAATAGTCAAAGCTTGATGATGAGTTGGTTCTTTGAATCAGCTGTGTAGTGCTAGGAGCAAAAAACCAAAACTTGCACCTCTTGGGGTCTCCAGGACCGAGTTTGGGAACTCTATAATTACCGCTCACACCATGCAGTGGGAGGATGTCTAGACATCGTAAAAGTTTAAATCTGTCCTATGCTTAACCAAGACAACACCAGCATAATAAAAACCCATGTTTCTAAAGAATACTGCGGTCTGTCCAATGATTGCATTGTTGGTTAAAACTTGCTATTCGTGTTAAAAAACAAGGAACACTTGACAGATTAGGGTTTTTTCAATGAATAGGAAATGGCTGAGCTCTGTAGTTTGGCCTGTCTGGTTGCTGGAGAGAGACACAGATGCGGCCGCCACCAGGGACAGACGAGTCCTATTCAAGGCTGGAACTTTTGCTCCATTGTGCCTAGTTTATGACGCATAAAGAAAGGTGGATTCCCAAATCTATGGTCCCACCACATTGATGATAGATGCCCTGTCCTGAGACATGCAGTACATTGACTGTGAGTGGCAGAGTCTACACCGTGGCTGAAGTGCCTGGGGGCATTGCCCTCCTCAAGTCCCAATACGTGTTCACTACACGTTGTGTTCGTTGCAGTTAGCACACTGTGGGATAACATACAGTGGGGAGAACAAGTATTTGATACAAGTATTTGATACAAGTATTTGCCGATTGTGCAGGTTTTCCTACTTACAAAGCATGTAGAGGTCTGTCATTTTTATCATAGGTACACTTCAACTGTGAGAGACGGAATCTGAAACAACAATCCAGAAAATCAAGTAATTAATTAGCATTTTATTGCATGACATAAGTATTTGATACATCAGAAAAGCAGAACTTAATATTTGGTACAGAAACCTGTTTGCAATTACAGAGATCATACGTTTCCTGTAGTTCTTGACCAGGTTTTGACACACTGCAGCAGGGATTTTGGCCCACTGTTAAGCATTGAAAATGTAGAGTACCTTTGGGTGTCAGGGGGACATGTATAGAGTAAAAAGTACCTCATTTTCTTTAGGAATGTAGTGAATTAAAAGTAAAGGTGTCGAAAAAAACAAATAGTAAAGTAAAGTACAGATACCCAAAAAAATACTTAAGTAGTACTTTAAAGTATTTTTACTCAAGTACTTTAAACCACTGACAGCGGCTGGGAGTTTGATTATGGGTGCGGAAGAACGTGCCAACACCACTATCGGTGTGTGAAATGTCACTACTACCTGAATGGTGAGTCTCAAGCAGAGCTGTGGGCACAGGGCTCCAGGGCTCCAGGGTTCCAGGGCTCCAGGGCTCCAGGGTTCCAGGGCTCCAGGGTTCCAGGGCTCCAGGGTTCCAGGGCTTCAGGGTTCCAGGGCTTCAGGGTTCGAGGGCTCCAGGGCTCCAGGGTTCCAGGGCTCCAGGGTTCCAGGGTTCCAGGGCTCCAGGGTTCCAGGGCTCCAGGGTCTTGACTATTTTTCTGGAACTTACATTCCTGCTTCAAAAGGTTCTCACTCTAAGGAGGAAACATATTCAACATTCTCACTCTAAGGAGGAAACATATTCAGCATTCTCACTCTAAGGAGGAAACATATTCAGCATTCTCACTCTAAGGAGGAAACATATTCAACATTTTGCTCATGTTTCTTTTCCCAAGAAACGTTTTTGGAACGCATCTCATCAGAGAATAGTTCCAAAGCGCATATATTTTCCTTAAATTTCCTTCAAACTGAATGCAGAGACATAAAGGTACCCACGGGTTAATCTGACTCTGGGAAGTAGATAAAGGGCCTCATTGCCATAATCCTGGACTATCCCTTTGTGTTCCTGACTCAGGCTTGTTTCAGGCTCTACAAATACATTGCTGTTTGATTGGGATTGAATCACTGGCTACGACAGGCAATACAGTACAAGTGGGATTGAAATAGACAAACATTTGAAATATGAAGAGGAAATTGTATCATTTTGTTTGTAGCTTTTGCCCGGGAAGAAGTTTGGAGAGGCTCTTTGGAGAGTTGATATGTCCAGGAGTGACACAATCTCCTCTCCTGATTGGTTCTGAGTTTGGCTTCCCTCCAAAGTGTATACTCCTTCTGCTTCTCAGAATGGACAGATTAAACGTTATGGTTGTTTAAAGGCCCAATGCATCCGCTTTTATCTCAATATCAAATCATTTCTGGGTAACAATTAAGTACCTTACTGTGATTGAAAACAATCAAAATGGTCAAAAATAACAAAAATAGCTTCTTAGCAAAGAGCAATTTCTCAAGCATTCATTTTTCTAAGACTGTCTGGGAGGGTCTGAGTGGGGAGGGGAAAACTGAGAACTAGCTGTTATTGGCAGAGAGGTTTGGAACTCTCTTTTCTAATGGTCAATTAACATTCACTGCCTGGTGAACTCCACCCCACTTAAACAGGCTGAAATTTCAGGCGGTCTTTTCAAACAGCTCTTACACTAAAGGGCATTATAATCATTTTCACAATTTCACAGTATTATCCCAACCTCATGGTGTGGAAATATATATAAAACACAGGAAAATCACATTTTTGGCTGCACTGGGCCTTTAAAGAGGACCTCAGAGGTCCTGAGAAATGGGCCCTGCTCTGGTCGGGCTCTGGTTGGTAAGGTTTAGTAAGCTGTTAGGGTTCTAACTCTAAGGGTTGGGGTTACATTACAGTGCCTTCAGAAAGCATTCACACGCCTAGACTTTTTCCACATTTCATTGTGTTGCAAAGTGGAACTAAAATGGGTTTAAAATGTCATTTTTTGTAAACGATCTACACAAAATACTCTCATGTCAAAGTGGAAGAAAGATTCTGACGTGTAAAACTGAATGAAAAATAAAATACTAATACTGTGTACAGTATCTTGATTAGATAAATATTCAACCCCCCGAGTCAATACCTGTTAGAATCACCCTTGATTAGATAAATATTCAACCCCCCGAGTCAATACCTGTTAGAATCACCCTTGATTAGATAAATATTCAACCCCCCCGAGTCAATACATGTTAGAATCACCCTTGATTAGATAAATATTCAACCCCGAGTCAATACCTGTTAGAATCACCCTTGATTAGATAAATATTCAACCCCCGAGTCAATACATGTTAGAATCACCTTGATTAGATAAATATTCAACCCCCCGAGTCAATACATGTTAGAATCACCCTTGATTAGATAAATATTCAACCCCCCGAGTCAATACATGTTAGAATCACCCTTGATTAGATAAATATTCAACCCCCCGAGTCAATACATGTTAGAATCACCCTTGATTAGATAAATATTCAACCCCCCGAGTCAATACCTGTTAGAATCACCCTTGATTAGATAAATATTCAACCCCCTCGAGTCAATACCTGTTAGAATCACCCTTGATTAGATAAATATTCAACCCCCCGAGTCAATACATGTTAGAATCACCCTTGATTAGATAAATATTCAACCCCGAGTCAATACATGTTAGAATCACCCTTGATTAGATAAATATTCAACCCCGAGTCAATACATGTTAGAATCACCCTTGATTAGATAAATATTCAACCCCGGTCAATACCTGTTAGAATCACCCTTGATTAGATAAATATTCAACCCCGAGTCAATACATGTTAGAATCACCGTTGATTAGATAAATATTCAACCCCCCGAGTCAATACATGTTAGAATCACCGTTGATTAGATAAATATTCAACCCCCCGAGTCAATACCTGTTAGAATCACCCTTGATTAGATAAATATTCAACCCCCCGAGTCAATACATGTTAGAATCACCGTTGGCAGCGATTGCAGCTGTGAGTCTTTCTGGGTAAGTCTCTAAGAACTTTCCACACCTGGATTGTCCAACATTTGCCCATTATTCTTTTTTTTTTTATTCTTCAAGCTCTGTCAAATTGGTTGTTGATCATTGTTAGACAACCATTTTCAGGTCTTGCCATAGATTTTCAAGCAGATTTAAGTCAAAAAGAAACATTCACTGTCTTCTTGATTAACCATTGGCGGCTAAAGAAATGAGAACATATAACTCAGAGATAGCCTATAGGTCAATGCAGCAGTAGGTCTATAACTCAGAGATAGCCTATAGGCCAATGCAGCAGTAGGTCTATAACTCAGAGATAGCCTATAGGCCAATGCAGCAGTAGGTCTATAACTCAGAGATAGCCTATAGGCCAATGCAGCAGTAGGTCTATAACTCAGAGATAGTCTATAGACCAATGTAGCAGTAGGTCTATAACTCAGAGATAGACTATAGGCCAATGCAGCAGTAGGTCTATAACTCAGAGATAGCCTATAGGCCAATGCAGCAGTAGGTCTATAACTCAGAGATAGCCTATAGGCCAATGCAGCAGTAGGTCTATAACTCAGAGATAGCCTATAGGCCAATGTAGCAGTAGGTCTATAACTCAGAGATAGCCTATAGGCCAATGCAGCAGTAGGTCCATAACTCAGAGATAGCCTATAGGCCAATGCAGCAGTAGGTCTATAACTCAGAGATAGCCTATAGGCCAATGCAGCAGTAGGTCTATAACTAAGAGATAGCCTATAGACCAATGCAGCAGTAGGTCTATAACTCAGAGATAGCCTATAGGCCAATGTAGCAGTAGGTCTATAACTCAGAGATAGCCTATAGGCCAATGCAGCAGTAGGTCTATACCTTCCATCTAAGTACAATACATAGGCCTAAAGCCAAGTCTGTCTTGACTTGAGCTATTGCTAGTGAAGTTCAACATTCTATCAAATCATCACTGGGTCAGCCAGAAGCTGTCGCTAACAAACTTGCAACATTGTATTAACTAGTAGTAGTAGTAGTAGTGTTGTTGTTGTTGTGTACTAGTAGTAGTGGTGTAGTTCTAGTAATAGTAGTAGTAGTAGTAGTGGTGGAGTAGTAGTAATAGTAGTAGTATTAGTAGTAGTGTTGTTGTTGTTGTAGTAGTAGTAGTAGTAGTAGTGTTGTTGTAGTAGTGGTGTAGTAGTAATAGTAGTAGTAGTAGTAGTAGTAGTAGTAGTGGTGTGGTAGTAGTAACAATAGTAGTAATAGTAGTAGTAGTAGTAACATTAGTAGTAATAGTAGTAGTAGTACTAATAGTAGTAATAGTAGTAGTAATAGTAGTAGTAGTAGTAACATTAGTAGTAATAGTAGTAGTAGTAGTGTAGTAGTAGTAACATTAGTAGTAATAGTAGTAGTAGTACTAATAGTAGTAATAGTAGTAGTAATAGTAGTAGTAGTAGTGGTGTAGTAGTAGTAACAGTAGTAGTAATAAAAAACAAAAAAAATAAATCAACATAAATATGGGTTGTATTTACAATGGTGTTTGTTCTTCACTGGTTTCTCGTGGCAACAGGTCACTAATCTTACTGTTGTGATGGCACAATGAGGTATTTCACCCAGTAGATATGGGAGTTTATCAAAATCAGGTTTGTTTTTTGTTTAATCTGAGGGAAATATGTTGTTTTAAAAAAAAATATATTTTACCTTTATTTAACCAGGCAAGTCAGTTAAGAACAAATTCTTATTTTCAATGACGGCCTAGGAACAGTGGGTTAATTAACTGCCTTGTTCAGATTTGTACCTTGTCAGCTCGGGGGTTTGAACTTGCAACTTTCCAGTTACTAGTCCAACGCTCTAACCACTAGGCTACCCTGCCGCCCCATGTCTCTAATATGGTCACACATTTGGCAGGAGGTTAGGAAGTGCAGCTCAGTTTTCACTTCATTTTGTGGGCAGTGTGCACATGGCCTGTATTCTCTTGAGAGCCAGGTCTGCCTAAGGCGGCATTTCTCAATAGCAAGGCTATGCTCACTGAGTCTGTACATAGTCAAAGCTTTCCTTAAGTTTGGGTCAGTCACAGTGTACTCTCTGTTTAGGGCCAAATATAATTCTAGTTTGCTCTGTTTTTTTGTTCATTCAACACTACTACTACTACTACTACACAACACCAACACCACTACTACTACTAGACTACTACACAACAACAACACCACCACTACTACACAACAACAACACCACTACTACTACACAACAACACCACTACTACTACTACTACACAACAACAACAACAACACCACTACTACTACTACTACACACCAACACCACTACTACTACTAGACTACTACACAACAACAACACCACCACTACTACACAACAACAACACCACTACTATTACTACTACTACACAACAACACCACTACTACACAACAACACCACTACTACACAACAACACCACTACTACTACTACACAACAACAACACAACAACAACACCACTACTATTACTACTACTACACTACTACTACACAACAACAACAACACCACTACTATTACTACTACTACACTACTACTACACAACAACAACAACACCACTACTACTACACAACAACACCACTACTACTACTACTACACAACAACAACAACACTACTACTACTACTACACAACAACAACACCACTACTATTACTACTACTACACTACTACTACACAACAACACCACTACTACTACTACACAACAACAACAACAACACCACTACTACTACTACTACACAACAACAACACCACTACTATTACTACTACTACACTACTACTACACAACAACACCACTACTACTACTACTACTACACAACAACACCACTACTACTACTACTACACAACAACACCACTACTACTACTAGACTACTACACTACTACTACACAACAACAACACCACCACTACTACACAACAACAACAACACCACTACTACTACACTACTACTACTACTACACAACAACAACAACACCACTACTACTACTACTACACAACAACAACAACACCAACACTACTACACAACAACAACACTACTACTACTACACTACTACTACTACTACACAACAACAACAACAACACCACTACTACTACTAAACTACTACACAACAACAACACAACAACAACACCACTACTATTACTACTACTACACAACAACAACAACACCACTACTACTACACAACAACACCACTACTACTACTACACAACAACAACAACAACACTACTACTACTACTACACAACAACAACACCACTACTATTACTACTACTACACTACTACTACACAACAACACCACTACTACTACTACTACTACACAACAACAACAACACCACTACTACTACTACTACTACACAACAACACCACTACTACTACTAGACTACTACACTACTACTACACAACAACAACACCACCACTACTACACAACAACAACACCACTACTATTACTACTACTACACAACAACAACAACACCACTACTACTACTACACAACAACAACAACACCAACACTACTACACAACAACAACACTACTACTACTACACTACTACTACTACTACTACACAACAACAACAACACCACTACTACTACTAAACTACTACACAACAACACCACTACTACTACTACACAGCAACAACAACAACACTACTACTACTACTACACAACAACAACACCACTACTATTACTACTACTACACTACTACTACACAACAACACCACTACTACTACTACTACACAACAACAACAACAACAACACTACTACTACTACTACTACACAACAACACCACTACTACTACTAGACTACTACACTACTACTACACAACAACAACACCACCACTACTACACAACAACAACACCACTACTATTACTACTACTACACAACAACAACAACACCACTACTACTACTACACAACAACAACAACACCAACACTACTACACAACAACAACACTACTACTACTACACTACTACTACTACTACTACACAACAACAACAACACCACTACTACTACTAAACTACTACACAACAACAACACAACAACAACACCACTACTACTACTACACAGCAACAACAACAACACTACTACTACTACTACACAACAACAACACCACTACTATTACTACTACTACACAACAACACCACTACTACTACTACTACACAACAACAACACTACTACTACTACACTACTACTACTACTACTACACAACAACAACAACAACACCACTACTACTACACCACTGCTGCTACTACTACACAACAACAACACCAACACTACTACTACTGCTACACAACAACAACACCAAGCTACTACTACTACTACACAACAACAACAATTCAAAACTACTACTACTACTATTGTTTTTCGGTAAAGCTTTTGTAAATCTGACACGTTGCATTTCTGCTCTCTGCAAATCACCAGATGTTTTGGAAGCAAAACATTACTGAACGTAACGCGCAATGTAAATGACTGGAATGGCAGTGATGCAAAAATCACTGAAGCTGGAGACTCATATCTCCTCACTAGCTTTAAGCACCAGCTCAGAGCAGCTCACAGATCACTGCACCTGTACATAGCCCATCTGTTAACAGCCCATCTGTAAATAGCCCATCTGTAAATAGCCCATCTGTAAAAAGCCCATCCATCTACCTCATCCCCCATACTGTTATTTATTTATTTATTTTTTGCTCCTTTGCACCCCAGTATCTCTACTTGCACATTCATCTTCTGCACATCTATCACTCCAGTGTTTAATTGCTATATTGTAATTATTTAGCCACCATGGCCTATTTATTGCCTTTACCTCCCTTATCCTACCTCATTTGCACACACTGTATATAGACTGTTTCTACTGTATCATTGACTGTATGTTTGTTTATTCCATCTGTAACTCTGTGTTGTTGTTTGTGTCGCACTGCTTTGCTTTATCTTGGCCAGGTCGCAGTTGTGAAAGAGAACTTGTTCTCAACTAGCCTACCTGGTTAATTAAAGGTGTTCTCAACTAGCCTACCTGGTTAATTAAAGGTGTTCTCAACTAGCCTACCTGGTTAATTAAAGGTGACATAAAAACAACTAAATACAAATTTGAGGTAAATATGTACATGTAGGCAGAGTTATTAAAGTGACTATGCATAGATGACAACAGAGAGTAGCAGTAGTGTATGGGTAGCCATTTGACTAGATGTTCAGGAATCTTATGGCACGAGGGTAGAAGCTGTTTAGAAGCCTCTTGGACCTAGACTTGGCACTCCGGTACCGTCATGCTGTGGCAGAGAGAACAGTCTATGACTAGGGTGGCTGGAGTCTTGGACAATTTTGGGGTCTTTCCTCTGTCATTGCCTGCAATGGAGGTCCTGGATGGCAGGGCCGTTCCCACTACCCTCTGTATTGCCTTTTTTACAAGTCCAAAACTTGAAACCTTTCGGTTACAAGTCCAAAACTCTAACCATAGGCTACCTGCCACCGGTCGGAGGCCGAGCAGTTTTCCGTACGAGGCAGTGATGCAGCCAGTCAGGATGCTCGACGGTGCAGCTGTAGAACCTTTTAAGGATCTGAGGACCCATTCCATGGACCATGCTAGTTTGTTGATGATTTGGACACCAAAGAACGTGTTTAGCTTGTCTGGAAGCAAGATATTGGTGTCCCCAAAGTGGCTGGTTTTCCTTTTGTAGTCCATCTGTAGACGATGCCACATCGTCCAGTGTCTGAGCCAAATTGGGTGACTCCACATTGTCTCTAATACTGACGTTTTGCCTGTTTGATTGTCTTGCGGAGGGACTTTCTACACTGTTTGACTTCAGCCATTTTCCCAGTCACCTTTCCATGGTTTAACGTGGTGGATCGAAGTTTGCGTGAATTCAGCCATCCATCCACGGTTTTACGGTTATTGTAGGTTTTAAATGAATAGTCACAGTGGGCACAACATCTCCCCTTCCTTATAAACTCACTCACCGAATCAGCAATGAAGAGAAAGACGTAATGACTACTCTGTTTTTATAATTGTTTATTGTTATATAATATTTTATTAATTGTTTTAGGGAGTGGATCAGCTTTAATACTGATAGATTGTTGCTACCATCAATGTCATTATTTTGAATTCCCCCATATATTTTTGGGGTAAATATATGTATATATATATACATATACATACATATACCACTGTATACACAGTGGTTTTTAATGAGCTGTTTTGGGTATCTGTACTTTACCTTACTATTTATATTTTTGACAACTTTTACTTTTACTTCACTACATTCCTAAAGACAATATTGTACTTTTTACTCGATACATTATGCCTGACACCCAAAGTACTCTTTACATTTTCAATGCTTAAAACAGGACAGGAAAATTGTCTAATTCACACGCTTATCAAGAGAACACGTGGTCATCCCTACTGCCTATGGTCTGGCGGTCTCACTAAACACATATGCATAATTTATAAATGATGTCTGAGTGTTGGAGCCCCTGGCTATCCATACATTTTTTATTTTATATTACCCCCTTTTTCGTGGTATCCAATTGATTGTAGTTACTATCTTGTCTCATTGCTACAACTCCCGCACGGGCTCGGGAGAGACAAAGGTCGAAAGCCATGCGTCCTCCGAAACACAACCCAACCAAGCCGTACTGCTTCTTGCACTGTGCCCGGCCCGCCACAGGAGTCGCTAGTGCGCGATGAGACAAGGAGGCCAAACCCTCCCTAACCCGGACGACGCTAGGCGTCGCCCCATGGACCGCCCCATGGGCTCGAACCCAGAGTCACTGCGCCACCGGGAGGCCCCGTTACCATACTTTAAAAAAAAAAATTATATAAGGAATTTGAAATGATTTATACTTTTACTTCTACCTTTGACACTTAAGTATATTTTAGCAATTGCATTTACTTTTGATACTTTAGTATATTTAAAACCAAATACTTTTAGACATTTACTCAAGTAGTATTTTACTGGGTGACTCACTTTTACTTGAATAACCAACTTTGAATTATTTTTTAAAACTTTAGTATGACAGTTTTTTCTTGACATCATGAGAAAATCTAAAGAAATCAGCCAAGACCTCAGATTTTTTTTGTAGACCTCCACAGGTCTGGTTCATCCTTGGGAGCAATTTCCAATCGCCTGAAGGTCCCACATTCATCTGTACACACAATAGTATGCAACTATAAACACCATGGGACCACGGAGCCGTCATACTGCTCTGGAAGGAGACACGTTCGGTCTCCTAGAGAGGAACGTACTTTGGTGCAAAAAGTGCAAATCAATCCCAGAACAGCAGCAAAGGACCTTGTGAAGATGCTGGAGGAAACAGGTACAAAGTATCTATATCCACAGTAAAGCAAGTCCAATATCGACATAACCTGAAAATCCACTCCGCAAGGAAGAAACCACTGCTCCAAACCGCCATAAAAAGCCAGACTACGGTTTGCAACTGCACATGGGGACAAAGATCGACTTTTTGGAGAAATGTCTTCTGGTCTGATGAAACAAATAAAGAACTGTTTGGCCATAATGACCATCGTTATGTTTGGAGGAAAAGGGGGGGCTTGCAAGCCAAAGAACACCATCCCAACTGTGAAGCACGGGGGTGGCAGCATCATGTTGTGGGGGTGCTTTGCTGCAGGAGGCACTGGTGCACTTCCCAAAATAGATGGCTTCATGAGGAAAGATAATTATGTGGATATATTGATGCAACATCTCAAGACATCAGTCAGGAATTTAAAGCTTGGTCGCAAATGGGTCTTCCAAATGGACAATGACCCCAAGCATACTTCCAAAGTTGTGGCAAAACTGCTTAAGGACAACAAAGTCAAGGTATCGGAGTTGGCATCACAAAGCCCTGACCTCAATCCTATAGAAAATCTGTGGGCAAGGAGCAAGGAGGCCTACAAACCTGACTCAGTTACAACAGCTCTGTCAGGAGGAATGGGCCCAAAAATTCACCAAACTTGTTGTGGGAAGCTTGTGGAACACTATCTAAAACTTTTGACCCAAGATAAACAATTTAAAGTCAATGCTACCAAGTACACTCAATTCGTATGTAAACTTCTGACCCACTGGGAATGTGATGAAAGAAATAAAAGCTGAAATAAATCATTCTCTCTACTATTATTCTGACATTTCACATTCTTAAATTAAAGTTGTGATCCTAAATGACATTTACATTTTTACATTTAAGTCATTTAGCAGACGCTCTTATCCAGAGCGACTTACAAATTGGTGCTTTCACCTTATGACATCCAGTGGAACAGCCACTTACAATAGTGCATCTAGGTCTTTTAAGGGGGGAGGGGAGAAGGATTACTTTATCCTATCCTAGGTATTCCTTAAAGAGGTGGGGTTTCAGGTGTCTCCGGAAGGTGGTGATTGACTCCGCTGTCCTGGCGTCGTGAGGGAGTTTGTTCCACCATTGGGGGGGCCAGAGCAGCTTAATAGTTTGACTGGGTTTATGGGAACTGTACTTCCTCAGTGGTAGGGAGGCGAGCAGGCCAGAGGTGGATGAACGCAGTGCCCTTGTTTGGGTGTAGGGCCTGATCAGAGCCTGGAGGTAGTGAGGTGCCGTTCCCCTCACAGCTCCGTAGGCAAGCACCATGGTCTTGTAGCGGATGCGAGCTTCAACTGGAAGCCAGTGGAGAGAGCGGAGGAGCGGGGTGACGTGAGAGAACTTGGGAAGGTTGAACACCAGACGGGCTGCGGCGTTCTGGATGAGTTGTAGGGGTTTAATGGCACAGGCAGGGAGCCCAGCCAACAGCGAGTTGCAGTAATCCAGACGGGAGATGACAAGTGCCTGGATTAGGACCTGCGCCGCTTCCTGTGTGAGGCAGGGTCGTACTCTGCGGATGTTGTAGAGCATGAACCTACAGGAACGGGCCACCGCCTTGATGTTATTTGAGAACGACAGGGTGTTGTCCAGGATCACGCCAAGGTTCTTAGCGCTCTGGGACGAGGACACAATGGAGTTGTCAACCGTGATGGCGAGATCATGGAACGGGCAGTCCTTCCCCGGGAGGAAGAGCAGCTCCGTCTTGCCGAGGTTCAGCTTGAGGTGATGATCCGTCATCCACACTGATATGTCTGCCAGACATGCAGAGATGCGATTCGCCACCTGGTCGTCAGAAGGGGGAAAGGAGAAGATTAATTGTGTGTCGTCTGCATAGCAATGATAGGAGAGACCATGTGAGGTTATGACAGAGCCAAGTGACTTGGTGTATAGCGAGAATAGGAGAGGGCCTAGAACAGAGCCCTGGGGGACACCAGTGGTGAGAGCACGTGGTGAGGAGACGGATTCTCGCCACGCCACCTGGTAGGAGCGACCTGTCAGGTAGGACGCAATCCAAGCGTGGGCGCGCCGGAGATGCCCAACTCGGAGAGGGTGGAGAGGAGGATCTGATGGTTCACAGTATCGAAGGCAGCCGATAGGTCTAGAAGGATGAGAGCAGAGGAGAGAGAGTTAGCTTTAGCAGTGCGGAGCGCCTCCGTGATACAGAGAAGAGCAGTCTCAGTTGAATGACTAGTCTTGAAACCTGACTGATTTGGATCAAGAAGGTCATTCTGAGAGAGATAGCGGGAGAGCTGGCCAAGGACGGCACGTTCAAGAGTTTTGGAGAGAAAAGAAAGAAGGGATACTGGTCTGTAGTTGTTGACATCGGAGGGATCGAAGTGTAGGTTTTTTCAGAAGGGGTGCAACTCTCGCTCTCTTGAAGACGGGAGGGACGTAGCCAGCGGTCAGGGATGAGTTGATGAGCGAGGTGAGGTAAGGGAGAAGGTCACCGGAGATGGTCTGGAGAAGAGAGGAGGGGATAGGGTCAAGCGGGCAGGTTGTTGGGCGGCCGGCCGTCACAAGACGCGAGATGTCATCTGGAGAGAGAGGGAGAAAGAGGTCAGAGCACAGGGTAGGGCAGTGTGAGCAGAACCAGCGGTGTCGTTTGACTTAGCAAACGAGGATCGGATGTCGTCGACCTTCTTTTCAAAATGGTTGACGAAGTCATCTGCAGAGAGGGAGGAGGGGGGAGGGGGAGGAGATACAGGGAAGTTTTA
>NW_027037328.1:0-2500 GCF_034236695.1 Oncorhynchus nerka
TTGTAATTTTCAGGGAGGCTTTGCGCTCTTTGTCCAGCTGCTGCCCATAGTCATCCTAGTGGTTGTGTCAGCTCTCAGTCAGATGATGGTCTCCGCCGCCCCCTACAGCCTCAGCTTCAGGCCGTGAGTCTAACCCCTGACCCCCCACACACACCTGGATATAACCAGGTAGGTCAGTTGATAACAAGTTCTCATTTACAACTGCAACCTGCCCAAGATAAAGCAAAAGCAGTGCGACAAAAACAACAGAGTTACACATGGGATAAACAAACATACAGTCAATAACACAATAGAAAAATCTATATACAGTGTGTGCAAATGTAGAAGATTAGAGAGGTAAGGCAATAAGTAGGCCATAGAGTTAAAATAATTACAATTTAGCATTAACACTGGAGTGATCGATTTGCAGATGACGTTCAAGTAGAGATACTGGGGTGCAAAAGAGCAAGAAGATAAATAACAATATGGGGATGATGTAGTTGGGTGGGCTATTTACAGATGGGCTGTGTACAGGTACAGTGATCGGTAAGCTGCTCTGACAGCTGATGCTTAAAGTTAGTGAGGGAGGTAAGTCTCCAGCTTCAGTCATTTTTGCAATTCGTTCCAGTCATTGGCAGCAGAGAACTGGAAGGAAAGGCGGCCAAAGGAAGTATTGGCTTTGGGGGTGACCAGTGAGATATACAGTGGGGCAAAAAAGTATTTAGTCGGCCACCAATTGTGCAAGTTCTCCCACTTAAAAAAGATGAGAGAGGCCTGTAATTTTCATCATAGGTTACCTGCTGGTCAGGATGATATCTAAGAGGGTGCCCATGATTACGGATTTAGGGTTGTACCTGATAGGTTCCTTGATAATTTGTGAAATTGAGGCATCTAGTTTAGATTATAGGATGGCCGGGGTGTTAAGCATATCCCAGTTTAGGTCACCTAACAGTACAAACTCAGAAGATAGACGGGGGCAATCAATTCACATATGGTGTTCAAGGCACAGCTGGGGGCAGAGGGGTCTATAACAAGCGGCAACGGTGAGAGACTTTGTTTCTGGAAGGTGGATTTTTAGAAGCTCTTCGTTTGGGCACAGACCTGGATAGTAAGATAGATCTCTGCAGGCTACCTCTGCAGTAGATTACCAACACCGCCCCCTTTGGCAGTTCTATCTTGTCGGAAAGTGTTATAGTTAGGGATGGAAATTTCAGGGGTTTGGTGGTCTTCCTAAGCCAGGATTGAGACACGGCTAGGGCATCCAGGTTGGCAGAGTGTGCTAAAGCAGTGAATAAAACAAACTTAGGAGGAGGCTTCTGATGTTAACATGCATGAAACCAGGCTTTTACGGTTACAGAAGTCAGCAAATGAGGGCGACTGGGGAATGGGAGTGGTGCTGGGGGCTGCGGGTCCTGGGTTAACCTCTACATCCCCAGAGGAACAGAGTAGGACAAGGATACGGCTAAAAGCTATAGAACGCCGTCTAGCACGTTCGAACAGAGAGTAAAGGGAGCAGGATTCTGGGCATGGAAGAATAGATTCAAGGCATAATGTACAGACAAAAGAGTATGGCAGGATTAGATGAGTACAGTGGAGATAAACCTAGGCATTGGTGACGATGAGAGAGGAGTTTTTGGGAATGTTCCAACCAGGATTAATGGCAATCTGGAATTTTGGAAAATTTGCAGGTTTTACAACCCCTAGCTGTGCGGTCTTAAACTCCTATAGTCATACATGTGACTATGCTGAATTATTACAACTTCCCCAGAATAATACAATCATTTGATGAGTCTTCTTTCCTTGTATTACAAAATGCTGAACTGTGTCTTTGATGGGACGGATTATCCTCCCAGTTGCTATGACAATGGATTTCACAATGTGGAAATAGTTTGGAAATGTGGTTTTCAGCAGTTTTTGTGTGTTTTGTTAGCTGTATTAGTTTGACTGGGGTGGTGAGATGGCACCCTATTCCTATATAGTGCATTATCCTATGGGCTCTGTTCAATAGTAGGACACTAAATAGGGTTAGGGCGCCATTTGGGACACAACCTGGTAGTCTTTAGGGAGGTCACAGGTCATAGATTGACTTTAGGGAAAGTAGTCGTCAACAGGGCTCTTTGGCCCGTGGTTAGGGCCCGGTGATGGCTGGCCCATGGTTAAGGCCCAGTGATGGCTGGCCCGTGGTTAAGGCCCGGTGATGGCTGGCCCGTGGTTAAGGCCCGGTGATGGCTGGCCCATGGTTAAGGCCAGTGATGGCTGGCCCGTGGTTAGGCCCGTGGGCTTTAAGGCCCGGTGATGGCTGGCCAGCGGTTAAGGCCCGGTGATGGCTGGCCAGCGGTTAAGGCCCGGTGATGGCTGGCCCGCGGTTAAGACCCGGTGATGGCTGGCCGTGGTTAAGACCGGTGATGGCTGGCCGTGGTTAAGACGGTGATGGCTGGCCCGTGGTTAAGACCGGTGATGGCTGGCCCGTGGTTAAGACCCGGTGATGGCTGGCCCGTGGTTAAGACCCGGTGATGGCTGG
>NW_027037328.1:10000-18742 GCF_034236695.1 Oncorhynchus nerka
CCTTGAGATAGAAGCTGTTTTTCAGTCTCTCGGTCCCAGCTTTGATGCACCTGTACTGACCTCGCCTTCTGGATGATAGCGGGGTGAACAGGCAGTGGCTCGGGTGGTTGGTGTCCTTGATGGATCTTTTTGGCCTTCCTGTGACATCGGGTGGTGTAGGTGTCCTGATGATCTTTTTGGCCTTCCTGTGACGCCGGGTGGTGTTGGTGTCTGGATGATCTTTATGTCCTTCCTGTGACATCGGGTGTTGTTGGTGTCCTGGATGATCTTTATGGCCTTCCTGTGACGCATCGGGTGGTGTAGGTGTCCTGGAGGGCATTTAGTTGCCCCCGTGATCGTTTGTACTGACCTCACCACCCTCTGGAGGCCTACTGATCAATTCCACGTGGCTGGCTACTTTAAAATGAATGTGTCCTGGAGGAGTGTTTTAATGATTTAGTTTGAGGCTTCAGGTGTTCTGATCCGACCTTAACCGGTTGTGTCCTGTTTTGCTATAACGTAAGATGGATAACACAGTACCAGAAAGTGATATCCTCTGTGAAGAAATAGCACTACTTCACATGCAGAGGAGGCTGGTGATGGGAGGACGGCTCATAATAATGGCTGAAATACAGTGAATGGAATGTAGGGACCTAAAAAAAATTTTTTTTTTGTTGCCTGATTCAGTTTTTTCCGTTTTGTTTTCCCAGGTTTCAATTTCCTACAGTTTCATGTTTTTGCTCTCAATCACTTAAAAAAAAAAAAAAAATCCACAACAATGCTTAAACCACATCAGGAGAACACTTAAGGTCTGGGATAATGTTGATAATGTTTGGGTGTAGTTACCATTTTAATTCCAGTGTATTGAGGCTGTTTGTTTTAGAGGTGTTTTTGTAAAACAAAATAGCCACAATAATCATCCTCATATGGTTCTGCCAGGTCAGCATAGCCTACTTCCTAGATGACATTTAATGTGAGAAGGATTTTGGATAAGGAAAGGCTTTCCCATGTCCAGAAAGACCATTCATTAGAAGCATCGCTAACGGCGACACACCACACATACAGACGGGGAATTCTCATTGGCTCTTCAGAAAGTTGCAGGAAATACCAATCACTGATTCATTCTGTTTATGTCTTATGATAAACTTAATTTTTAATTAATTTACTTGATTCCCTACTAAGTTCAGTACATTGTTGAATTCTGTTTTAATGTCTGGATTCCGTGATTCCGTCCTCATTCTCAACATTGCGGATTTTCTCTGACCCTAGGAATGGTACAATTCCATTTATTCTGTTCCAGACATTACTATGAGCCTGTCCTCCTATTTTAAAGTGCCAGCCACCGCTGTTTCCATGGCAGGGGGAAAGACACACAGCAGTTTTACATTACAACACATCATTCAGATGATTGGTTGTCTGGGCAAAATGCAGAGGAATAGGATCCTCTTTTCAGCAGCCTCTCTATTGTACTTCCTGTTATCTTATTTAACTTGTATTGTACTTCCTGTTATCTTATTGAACTTGTATTGTACTGGATGCCCAGGTAGGCATTTGTCTTAGACTACATCACAGTTCTTCTGCCAAGGTGTCCACTTGCTCACTTTCTTGCATGGATTTAACGATAGTGGAAACTCACTCCAGACAATGCTTACAACAATCATATGTTTTTAAATCCACGACAGGGAGCGCAGACTTCTGGGAAATATTGGGGACTGAGCCGTTGTACTTTGTTGTTGTGTTCCAGAGGAGGGCCTGCTGTATCGAGCTCGCTATTTTGGAGACAATGAGTTGTACCAGAGGGCTCAGAAGATGGGCACACCGAGCTGCTCCAGGCTGTCTGACATCTCTGTTTCCTTGGGTGGTTAAATAGAAAGGAAGGCTGTTGATCGCCACACTGATAGGTAAGAGCTCACCACTAAAACAACCCAAATGGCACCCTATTCCCTTTCTAGTGCACTACTTTTGACCAGGGCCCATAGGACACTATAGGGAATAGGATGCCATTATGGACTTAGTCAGGCACAGTCTTGTCTCTATATAAGGCTCCGTTGTTGTAGTGTCCCCATTGGGTCAGTTATGAAGTCCTACTGAACTATGTACAATGACAGTCTGTCTCTATATGAGGCTCCGTTGTTGTAGTGTCCCCATTGGGTCAGTTATGAAGTCCTACTGAACTATGTACAATGACAGTCTGTCTCTATATGAGGCTCCGTTGTTGTAGTGTCCCCATTGGGTCAGTTATGAAGTCCTACTGAACTATGTACAATGACAGTCTGTCTCTATATGAGGCTCCGTTGTTGTAGTGTCCCCATTAGGTCAGTTATGAAGTCCTACTGAACTATGTACAATGACAGTCTGTCTCTATATGAGGGCTCCGTTGTTGTAGTGTCCCCATTGGGTCAGTTATGAAGTCCTACTGAACTATGTACAATGACAGTCTGTCTCTATGAGGCTCCGTTGTAGTGTTCCCATTGGGTCAGTTATGAAGTCCTACTGAACTATGTACAATGACAGTCTGTCTCTATATGAGGCTCCGTTGTTGTAGTGTCCCCATTGGGTCAGTTATGAAGTCCTACTGAACTATGTACAGTGGCAAGTAAAAGCAGGTGAACCCTTCGGAATTACCTGGATTTCTGCATAAATTGGGTAAAATGTTATCTGATCTTCATCTAGGTCACAACAACAGACAAACACAGTCTGCTTAAACTAATAACACAAACAATTATATGTTTTCATGTCTTTATTGAACACACCGTGTAAACATTCACAATGCAGGGTGGGAAAAGTATGTGAACCCTTGGATTTAATAACTGGTTGACCCTCCTTTGGCAGCAATGACCTCAACCAAATGTTTTATGTAGTTGTGGATCAGACCTGCTGTACGGTCAGGGAGGAACTTCGGACCTATTCCTCTTTACAAAATTGTTTCAGTTCAGCAATATTCTTGGGATGTCTGGTCACGAACTGCTCTCTCGAGTCATGCCACAGCATCTCAAATGGGTTGAGGCCAGGACTCTGACTGAGCCACTCCAGAGAGTGTATTTCTTCTGTTGAAGCCTTTCTGTTGCTGATTTACTTCTGTGTTTGGGTCGTTGTCCTGTTGCATCACACAACTTCTGTTGAGCTTCAATTGGCGGATAGACGGCCTTACATTGTCCTTCAAAATGTCTTGATAAACATGGAATTCATTTTTCCCTCGATGATAGCAAGCTGTCAGGCCCTGAGGCAGCAAAGCTGCTCCAAACCATGATGCTCCCTCCACCTGGACTTTACAGTTGGGGGATGAGGTTTTGATGTTGGTGTGCTGTGCCTTTTTTTCCTCCACATAGTGTTGTGTGTTCCTTCAAACAACTCAACTGTAGTTTCATCTGTCCACAGAATATATTTCCAGTACCGATGTGGAACATCCAGGTGCAATTATGCAAACTTGTTTTTATTGGACAGCAGTGGCTTCTTCTGTGGTGTCCTCCCATGAACACCATTCTTGTTTAGTGTGTTATGTATCGTAGACTCGTCAACAGAGATGTTAGCATGTTCCAGAGATTTCTGTAAGTCTTTAGCTTACACTCTAGGATTCTTCTTAACCTCATTGAGCATTCTGCACTCTGCTCTTGCAGTCATCTTTCCAGGATGGCCACTCCTAGGGAGAGTAGCAACAGTGCTGAACTTTCTCCATTTATAGACATCTTGTTTTACTGTGGACTAATGAACATCAAGGCTTTTAGAGATACTTGTGTAACCCTTTCCAGCTTTATGCAAGTCAACAATTCTTAATCTTGGGTCTTCTGAGATCTCTTTTGTTCGAGACATGGTTCACATCAGGCAATGCTTCTTGTGAATAGCAAACTCAGACTGTGTGTGAGTGTTTTATTATAGGGTAAGGCAGCTCTAACCAACATCTCTAATCTCGTCTCATTGATTGGACTCCAGGTTAGCTGACTCCAGTTTTATCTTTTGGAGAAGTCATTAGCCTCGGGGGGGTTCAAATACTTTATCCAATCTACACTGTGATTATTTAAATAATGTATTCAATATAGACAAGAAAAATACCATTTGTTATTAGTTTAAGCTGACTGTTTGTCTATTGTTGTGACTTAGATGAAGATCAGATCAAATTTGATGACCAATTTTGAGAAATCAGGTAATTTCAAAGGGTTCACACTCTTCTTCTTGCCACGGTATGTTATGAAGGCCTACCTAACTATGTTATAACTAAGTTATGAGTCCCACTTCTTCTTGCCACGGTATGTTATGAAGGCCTACCTATGTAAGTTATGAGTCCCATGAACAGAGTGCACATGTTGAAACTAAATTGTTTTTGCTCTCTTTTTAGGTAGTTATATCAAAACCAAAAATAAAACAATTTTATTGCCTGTAAAAATAAATACGCTTTCAACATTCGGGACTGTGACTTCACTGCACACAAATCTCAGACAGACTCTCTCTCCTTGAGTTGGAGATCTCGTATGGCGAAGAAGAACAAGAAGAGAATGACCTAAAGTCTTGCAGAGGAAGAATGAATGCCCTCTTTGTTGATGATCATGGTGATGTGTCATGAAGTGACTGTGCTCTGTTACAAGCTGACTGTTTTACAAATGCACTGTTAGGGACTCCTGCTTTTACCCTCTTACGTCCTAAATGGTACACTATTTGCTATATAGTGCACTACTTTTTTATCCGGGCCCATAGGGCTCTGGTCACAAGTAGTGCAGCATATAGAGAATAGGGTGCTATTTAGGATGCACCCTCAAGTCAGATGATGTAAGGGCGGTGTTATAATCAGGAAATACTCCAATCAGAAGTGGTTCATTATAGATGTCCTCCTTTAGCAAGTGATACTTCCGAGATATTCATCTTTTATTTCGATCTGGTGAAAACATCGAAGAATGGTTAAGACCAATTGAAGCTGATGACAGTTGGTTTCCTGATTTATACTTTATACGTAAATTATGATTTTTACTATGCAGGGATTATATTGATATATTCTCCTATCAGAGTCAGTAAGGTAAACATACACCTCTCAAGACATGTACTGAGCAATTTTAATTTTGCAGACCTATGTATTTACAATGAGTGAACCCAGTGACTGAGAAAGTAATTTATTTATTGTTGGAATTCTAAAATATTAAAATGTTTTTAATCAAGATTTTCTTCATTAGAACACAACGGCTATCTAATAAAGTAGGTCTTGCTCACGATGACACGTCCATATTATGTTTTTACTCAAACAGGGAAAATAAATATTCTACGTGCCCCATCTGTCATTCTTCCTCTCTCTGTCTGTGTGTGTGGAGCTGGGAGTTGGACAAGTGCCCAGACCAGTAAGTGCATTACTCATCAAAAAATTGGCTTGTACAACATTGACTAGTTGTAGCAAAGACGTGAAGATGTGCACGTTTTCTACCAAATCAGATGGGCTGTTGTGCACGTTTCCCCGGGACGGCTTCATTCCACAACGCTTCAGTATCTACAATATGAATTTAAAATCACAAGCAAATCAGTGGTGAGGAACTAGAATAACAATGAACATCTACCCTGGGGCTGGTTGGCACTAGTTTTATATACTTCTCAGTACTTGACTGCCCCTTTTAGAACAGATGTCTTCCAAGGAATTGTGTCTCATATACACAGGCCATTTCTTGGGATACTGCAATATATTTCTCAGTTTATGGTCAACACATGTAGTTGACTTGCTGTATCATAGAGGGCGCTGACACAGGAAAAACACTCCTTGTCTGAGAAAACAAGGAGCTCAGACAAAGGCCCTGCAATGAATGGAGAAAACAAGGAGCTCAGACAAAGGCCCAGACAAAGGCCCTAAATGAATGGAGAAAACAAGGAGCTCAGACAAAGGCCCTGAATGGAAAACAAGGAGCTCAGCAATGAATGGAGAAAACAAGGAGCTCCAGACAAAGGCCCTGCAATGAATGGAGAAAAACAAGGAGCTCAGACAAAGGCCCTGCAATGAATGGAGAAAAACAAGGAGCTCAGACAAAGGCCCTGCAATGAATGGAGAAAAACAAGGAGCTCAGACAAAGGCCCTGCAATGAATGGAGAAAACAAGGAGCTCAGACAAAGGCCCTGTAATGAATGGAGAAAAACAAGGAGCTCAGACAAAGGCCCTGCCTGCAATGAATGGAGAAAACAAGGAGCTCAGACAAAGGCCCTGCAATGAATGGAGAAAACAAGGAGCTCAGACAAAGGCCCTGCAATGAATGGAGAAAAACAAGGAGCTCAGACAAAGGCCCTGCAATGAATGGAGAAAAACAAGGAGCTCAGACAAAGGCCCTGCAATGAATGGAGAAAACAAGGAGCTCAGACAAAGGCCCTGCAATGAATGGAGAAAAACAAGGAGCTCAGACAAAGGCCCTGCAATGAATGGAGAAAAACAAGGAGCTCAGACAAAGGCCCTGCAATGAATGGAGAAAAACAAGGAGCTCAGACAAAGGCCCTGCAATGAATGGAGAAAACAAGGAGCTCAGACAAAGGCCCTGCAATGAATGGAGAAAACAAGGAGCTCAGACAAAGGCCCTGCAATGAATGGAGAAAACAAGGAGCTCAGACAAAGGCCCTGCCTGCAATGAATGGAGAAAACAAGGAGCTCAGACAAAGGCCCTGCCTGCAATGAATGGAGAAAAACAAGGAGCCAGACAAAGGCCCTGCAATGAATGGAGAAAACAAGGAGCCCCAAAGACAAAGGCCCTGCAATGAATGGAGAAAACAAGGAGCTCAGACAAAGGCCCTGCAATGAATGGAGAAAACAAGGAGCTCAGACAAAGGCCCTGCAATGAATGGAGAAAAACAAGGAGCTCAGACAAAGGTCCTGCAATGAATGGAGAAACAAGGAGCTCACGCGTCCTGCTGCAATGAATGGAGAAAACAAGGAGCTTCCAGACAAAGGCCCTGAATGAATGGAGAAAACAAGGAGCTCAGACAAAGGTCCTGCAATGAATGGAGAAAAACAAGGAGCTCAGACAAAGGCCCTGCAATGAATGGAGAAAAACAAGGAGCTCAGACAAAGGCCCTGCAATGAATGGAGAAAAACAAGGAGCTCAGACAAAGGCCCTGCAATGAATGGAGAAAAACAAGGAGCTCAGACAAAGGCCCTGCAATGAATGGAGAAAACAAGGAGCCTCAGACAAAGGCCTGCAATGAATGGAGAAAACAAGGAGCTCAGACAAAGGCCCTGCCTGCAATGAATGGAGAAAACAAGGAGCTCAGACAAAGGCCCTGCCTGCAATGAATGGAGAAACAAAGGAGCTCAGACAAAGGCCCTGCAATGAATGGAGAAAAACAAGGAGCTCAGACAAAGGCCCTGCAATGAATGGAGAAAACAAGGAGCCCAGACAAAGGCCCTGCAATGAATGGAGAAAACAAGGAGCTCAGACAAAGGCCCTGCAATGAATGGAGAAAACAAGGAGCTCAGACAAAGGCCCTGCAATGAATGGAGAAAAAACAAGGAGCTCAGACAAAGGCCCTGCAATGAATGGAGAAAAACAAGGAGCTCAGACAAAGGCCCTGCAATGAATGGAGAAAAACAAGGAGCTCAGACAAAGGCCCTGCAATGAATGGAGAAAAACAAGGAGCTGACAAAGGCCCTGCAATGAATGGAGAAAACAAGGAGCTCAGACAAAGGCCCTGCAATGAATGGAGAAAAACAAGGAGCTCAGACAAAGGCCCTGCAATGAATGGAGAAAAACAAGGAGCTCAGACAAAGGCCCTGCAATGAATGGAGAAAACAAGGAGCTCAGACAAAGGCCCTGCAATGAATGGAGAAAACAAGGAGCTCAGACAAAGGCCCTGCAATGAATGGAGAAAACAAGGAGCTCAGACAAAGGCCCTGCCTGCAATGAATGGAGAAAAACAAGGAGCTCAGACAAAGGCCCTGCAATGAATGGAGAAAACAAGGAGCCCAGACAAAGGCCCTGCCTGCAATGAATGGAGAAAACAAGGAGCTCAGACAAAGGCCCTGCCTGCAATGAATGAGAAAAACAAGGAGCTCAGACAAAGGCCCTGCAATGAATGGAGAAAAACAAGGAGCTCAGACAAAGGCCCTGGGTAATGAATGGTGGAGAAAACAAGGAGCCTAGACAAAGGCCCTGCAATGAATGGAGAAAAACAAGGAGCTCAGACAAAGGCCCTGCAATGAATGGAGAAAACAAGGAGCCTCAGGGACAAAGGCCCTGCAATGAATGGAGAAAACAAGGAGCCCAGACAAAGGCCCCAATGAATGGAGAAAACAAGAGCCCAGACAAAGGTCTGGCAATGAATGGAGAAAACAAGGAGCTCAGACAAAGGCCCTGCCTGCAATGAATGGAGAAAAACAAGGAGCTCAGACAAAGGCCCTGCAATGAATGGAGAAAAACAAGGAGCTCAGACAAAGGCCCTGCAATGAATGGAGAAAACAAGGAGCTCAGACAAAGGCCCTGCAATGAATGGAGAAAACAAGGAGCTCAGACAAAGGCCCTGCAATGAATGGAGAAAACAAGGAGCTCAGACAAAGGCCCTGCAATGAATGGAGAAAAACAAGGAGCTCAGACAAAGGCCCTGCAATGAATGGAGAAAAACAAGGAGCTCAGACAAAGGCCCTGCAATGAATGGAGAAAACAAGGAGCTCAGACAAAGGCCCTGCAATGAATGGAGAAAACAAGGAGCTCAGACAAAGGCCCTGCAATGAATGGAGAAAAACAAGGAGCCCAGACAAAGGCCCTGCAATGAATGGAGAAAACAAGGAGCTCAGACAAAGGCCCTGCAATGAATGGA
>NW_027037329.1:0-18742 GCF_034236695.1 Oncorhynchus nerka
AGTCCCAGTGTAAGTAATCTACAGTCCCAGTGTAAGTAATCTACAGTCCCAGTGTAAGTAATCTACAGTCCCAGTGTAAGCAATCTACAGTCCCAGTGTAAGCAATCTACAGTCCCAGTGTAAGCAATCTACAGTCCCAGTGTAAGCAATCTACAGTCCCAGTGTAAGTAATCTACAGTCCCAGTGTAAGTAATCTACAGTCCCAGTGTAAGTAATCTACAGTCCCAGTGTAAGCAGCCAGTGTAAGCAATCTACAGTCCCAGTGTAAGCAATCTACAGTCCCAGTGTAAGCAATCTACAGTCCCAGTGTAAGTAATCTACAGTCCCAGTGTAAGCAGCCAGTGTAAGCAATCTACAGTCCCAGTGTAAGCAGCCAGTGTAAGCAATCTACAGTCCCAGTGTAAGCAGCCAGTGTAAGCAATCTACAGTCCCAGTGTAAGCAATCTACAGTCCCAGTGTAAGCAGCCAGTGTAAGTAATCTACAGTCCCAGTGTAAGCAGCCAGTGTAAGTAATCTACAGTCCCAGTGTAAGCATTCAGTGTAAGCAATCTACAGTCCCAGTGTAAGCAATCTACAGTCCCAGTGTAAGCAATCTACAGTCCCAGTGTAAGCAGCCAGTGTAAGTAATCTACAGTCCCAGTGTAAGTAATCTACAGTCCCAGTGTAAGTAATCTACAGTCCCAGTGTAAGTAATCTACAGTCCCAGTGTAAGCAGCCAGTGTAAGTAATCTACAGTCCCAGTGCTTAAGTAATCTACAGTCCCAGGTATGTAAGTAATCTACAGTCCAGTGTAAGTAATCTACAGTCCCAGTGTAAGCAGTCGGTGTAAGCGGCCGGTGTAGGCAGCCTACGGGGGTGCAGTGTCAGTGTGAAAGTGTGGTTTAGACACAGCTCCAGAAACTTCACGAGACTTCCCCTGTAAGGTATATAAAGAGAACAGAGATCGCAAGAGAGGCATGATCCTCACTGACATATGAAGACAGACTTCATATGGAGGATCATCATAGGTAAACTTACTATTGCACTAAAAGCTTTTTGTTAGGACTAGAACAATATTTGAGAACTGGATAATTTTGTCAAGTACTTATTGGATCACTATCTGCTTGGTTGAACTTTGTGAACCCGAAACTGAGTCCTCCGAAACACAGGGGTCAGGACACCCCCATCCAGACAAAGCAGCATTCACACAGTGAGACATCAGGTCCAGAAGTGATTAGCAATAAAGGAAACAGCCAAATACCAGTTACAATATATTGAGTCTATACACAGAGTTGGAAGTGTATTAAGATATTGGAATTCGGAATCTAGCGTTGTTGCCGTGGGAATACCGATTACAGGAAAGTGACCAAGGGGCTGAGCATTTAAGGTAATTGAACTATTTTTGCTATTTAGTCAATATTGTTAGAAGTGTTAAAGCATTTAAAGTTTTGCAATATTATCTGGCATAGCTTAAAGCATTAAGGGTTGATTGAGCATTATTGTTGTATTTAGAAACTGTATAACCATTGAATTGTAATAATAAGACAAAAAACAGAGTGACTTAATAAAAGCTTGAAACTTTGACAACTAGGCCAGATTAACGATCTAGAGAGCAACCGCCTTTGACACTCTCACTGAACAGAAAGTGACCCTGGTTATAGGTTAAAGTGATTGCACTAAAGAATATTTCATTGTGTGGACAATAATATATTTTAGGAGAGTCAAAACATATACCAATACTAGTTTCCAAGTGACTACTAGCTGACGAGCATAATAACTAATAGAAGAAGTTATTAGGTATTGATATATACATAGGTAAAGAAACTTGAAAGTAAGGAAATATAGGAGGAATCCAAAACACTTATAATATTTAAATAGGAGTATATCTATCCAAGGCCTCATACTAGACCGGAAAATAAGGGAGTGACAACGTGAACGAAGGAACAAACGCAACTCGCGCGAAGGGCCATTACGAATAAATAGAAGGGTTGGTAGGGCCGCACGGCTAGGCCCTTGTTACACCGAAGTAACTAAAATCCTAAAGTACTCTGCCCAGCCAGAGGACGGGGTAGAGGCTTTTGCTGCAGGTATTGGGCAAAAGTCAGCACCGTGACAATAGCATACAAACAATTGATAACGGCAGTTGTGTTACTCCTTTCTGCTGTTAGAATTGTTACTGATGCTCAAGCTAGCCTCTGTTCTCTTCATATCTCCATACAGCTGTGCCCTTGAAAGACATGAAAAGAACAAGATGGACCAGAAACCGGTCACTCTCAGACAGGCCTTAGTCACATGGCCAAAGACAAAGGAAAAACACTGGCTTCTTACATGACAGAAGCAGACAGTGGAAATGTACAGGTTTAAGGCTTATACAGCGCATGTGCATAATAGTTTGTAATTTTCCCCATCATATTCCTCCCTTTTGAGACTAATTTCAACCTAATACAAAAGTAAGCATGTAAGTAATAAACTTCAACCAAGCAAAATATAAAGCATTGTAGGCTCTCTTACACCAGTACATTATCTTTGTAAATGGCTTCCGTTGAGCCACTGAGTTTTTTTTCCTTCATGGTGCAAAACATTTAAGGGACTCATTTAAACAGTTACACAGGAGTACATTCCTTGGCTGTACAAAGAGGACAACGCCACGTTGACCCTGTCCACACTTCCAGAGTTCAGCATAGACCTACTGCTTCTTCTAGAAACGGGGAGGCTATTAGAGTTTGCTAGACACCCGTCCTGAGCCTGACGTTGGCTCGAGCTGGAGCGGTGTTACTTATGTCCACCGTGAGACTATGCTGGTGTTTTATACTTCAGTTGCATTGTGGCCACTTCTCCGGGCCCATACAACAGCAGCAATGAGTTCAGTCTGACCACGAAAGCAGCAAACATGATGCGAGAGTCTGGTCTTGGTCCTCCCATGGCCACTGGGGTCGCCTATGACGATCCATCAGCTGGTACATCTTTGTCTGACTGTGGAGCACCATCCTGCAGTAGTTGGCGTGAAACCACGTAGACCTCTGCCACCTTCACCTCTGTCTGGGTCGTCAGAGCACCTGGAATAGACCAGTGTTGGTGCAAAGTCTTACTGCAATCTTGTATTATGCCCCAGTTATTTCTTAGCTGGATTATGGCCCACTTCTCAAATGAGGTCTGATATGTATACTGATCCATATATAAAGACTGGATTAGATATGTCTTAACAAGTGTCATTCTGTTTTTAGGACAAAGAAGATTGTACATTTTTCCTGATTAGAGGTTTTGAAAGCATTATTTGACCAGGAAATGACCAGGAGAGGGTCGCCTGCTGGCCGAGGCCGCCACCAGAACTGGACTGTCAGAGAGTGCTGTGGAGGTGAGGGTCATTAATGTTCTGTTTTTTATTCTGTGAACATAAGAAAGGGTTATCTCTTTTGCAATATCTCGCTGGCCAGTTCTGGGCAAAAATTTAGCTTAGAAATACGTAGGAAACTTCCTATGGCCTTACTATGATTCACCTTAGATAAGACATTCATTGAACGCATCCTAACCTTCTGCTTCCTTGGGTGGTTCGGCAGGGTCATGTCTCAAAGCATCCCATCACTCTACAAAATCAAGAACCATCCATAAATCCAGACAATTTGACTAAGACACACCCACGATACTACTCAGTACCAACTGCTGCTGTCAGGTCGACGGTTCAAACTCCCCACTGTAGAACAAACAAGGTACATGTTTCATTGATATATCAACGAGCATCAGGTTCCTAAATACAGGAAGACTAAACTGTAACCCACCACCTACAGTATACCTCTATCTATTTGTCTGTATGTCCTTGTGAAGTATGTCCTGTGATATCTATGTTGTATTTAAGGAAGTGTTCAATGTTCTGTGATGTTGCATGTGTGCCATTATTCCCAAACAAATGCTGCTATGTAACAATGAAGTATTCATTCATCCATTGTTGTCGGGATATTGGGATTCCCTAACCTGGTCCCAATGCACTCTACCCTTCCCTTGATAGCTATCAGAGGGTTATGACTTAAAATTCTTTCTTTTTAAATAACATGCAAATCCTGGATTCTATCCTCTCTTGTTGTGATAATAAATGTTGATTCTTATGTTATTTAAACTTTCCAGTAGCAATTTGTTTTTTTGCCTCTGTTTCATATTGCCTGGTAAAACCCAGATTCAAAACACCCTCACTTCCTTTCTGGTTGTGTCACAATACAGATAATTCATAGTATACACATGATGACATACTGCACTATACATGATGACATACTGCACTATACATGATGACATACTACACTATACATGATGCCATACTACACTAAGGGCTCCTTTTTCAATCATCTGCAAGATAAAAAGTGGAGTTGGTGGAGCAATATTTTGTTTTCACTTTTTAATAAAGTATGTGCAATTACTTTGATTTGAAATAGGGGGTTCAAACTTTTAGAGTACATTATTTACCTTCAGAGGTGAATGTATCAAACCAGTTGTCATGGATAAAAGTGTTGTTGGTGTGTACTCTCCTCAAACAATAGCATGGTATTTTTTCACTGTAATAGCTTATGTAAATTGGACAGTGCAGTCACATTGTTGTTAATCTACGTTTTCTGCCCACATAAGACATGTCTATGTCCAGGGAAATATTCTGTTACTTACAACGTCATGCTAATGCAAGATTAGCGCACGTTAGCTCAAACCGTCCCAGTGGGAGGACACTGATCCCGTAGAGGTTAATTACTATTATTTTTAGAGGAATTATAAGGGTTTCTCTTCAGAACTTTATGGGTCCAATCGACAAATTCTAAAGTCTGACTCCATCTGACACATATTTCTACTTTGTTTCAACAAGTAAAAGTTTTGTTGTTGTAATGCCTTGATAGAATAGATAGATAAAACAATGGCACTGACATTTGTCATGTTTTCTGTCAGAGTTATGGGAGGTACACAGGCAAATGAGAGGCATTATCTCCTGCCACAAAAGCTCATTCATAGAGAGGCAGACAAGCTACAGGCTGGAGGTCAGAGTTGGAAGGGGAACCTGAAGGCATTAAAAAGTCAAAGATTATTTAAGGACTGCTGAAATCAAATGGAAATATATAGGGTCACAATAGTAAATCGTGACATTTTGAAACTTTTACTTGAAAAAAGTAATGTATTTGATAGTTGGAGTTAGAGTTGAGTACAGGATTTAAGAGAGAACAGGCATTTTTCTCAATGAAGATTTGTCTTTTCACCAAATCTTTTCCTATAAGCATTTGTAGATATTGTCTTTAAAAAAAAAAAAATCTTACATCCGATATTTCATTTATTTATCTTGCCTATTTCTACATTATTTTTTTATTAGTTTACTGAGTTGATCCCCCTGTTTCAGGACAACTTTTCTGCAATGCGGAACATTTTTAACTTGTAGTGTATTTGATGTTTAATAAGGCTTTGAAATTTCAGATTTGATTTTCTAAGAAAAATATATCAACCCCCGACAATGTATTATAATCCACTTAACAATTCACATTTCCTGTTACTGCAGGATTATTTTCCTGCTGTAGCAAACTGACTCCCAAAGTAAGATCTGTAATAACCTTTAAACACACTCCTACAGTATGGGAAAACCTGCAGATCTAGGAAGTCCCAGCTTCACAGTCAAAGATCAAGGGGTTTGACAAGGCTAGCAAGGAGTACAAGCCTTATTCAACCAGAAGTATAGTATGTATCATTGTATTTGAAATGTACTGTATATCTGTGATTCAACAATTAAATAACGGTTCCACTGCTTTTAAGCAAGCTTAAAAATGTAACCACTAATATTCACAGACAGAGTTCCTGATACAAGGGCTGACATTTGATTTATTTCAATTAGCTCAAAAACTGATAACTAGTAAAACAAATTGTATAGTGTATACCAAAAGTATAGTGTCTAGTTTAGATATATACAGTTTATAAAAAAAAAGCATTATGAACACCTGGGCCCAGATTCACAAAAGCCGGAAGCAAAACAAACCATTTCTTTAGAAAAAACAAGTTCATAAGAACAGCAATTCCTCAACAATATCTTAAGATTCAATGATTTACTTACAAACTTCTCCAATGTCTTCTTACGAATCTTCTTAAGATGTTTGTTGCTTGTTAATCGATTTAGCTAGCTATCTAGCTAGCAATGGTAATCATGTTGGCATATTCTTAGTGAGATTACTGTTCTTGGGTTTAAATAATCAATACTGAAACGTTCAGATGAAGTTTGTGTGAATTAAACAGGTTCAATTGCTTTCATTATCTTTTTCTCTCACTGCTCTGAGTTTAAGACAAGGGTTTAACCATCTTGGAATTAAGAACATTTCCAATTAAATTTGATTATGGAAAAATTCAGTTCTCTTAACTTTTGCTTAAGAAGAAACATAATAAATAGCACAAGAACATTTCCAAGAACCTTTTGAGAATAGCAGCTTTACTTAACTTTCTTCTTAAGTCTAAAGTTTAGAAAATGTCAGTTAAGAAGAAATGTCTTCTTAAGAAGGTTCTGTGAATCTGGGCCCTGCCACACTTATTCCATTTAAATCATTTGGAGTCCCAGGAAAAGACAGACTACAAAGCCTGTTGACACTTATTTCAACTTATTTTATTTAGCCTACTAACAGCCTATTGAGGAGAGATGCATGCTCTACTTCAAGGCAACTGGGAACTCTGAAAAAAACAAGCTGGCTGGGAAAAAATCTCAGAATTCCAAGACAGGAACTCGGACCTCTATCTTGAGCTCCGACATGAAGATCACGGGATGTCATGATTCAACCTTGTTCCCCCCCCACCAGTTATCTTGAAAGCTCCATATATCCAGAGAATTCCAGAATTTGATGACAAAATCTTCCCACAAGAAAGACCGCCGTGCCACCTTCCTGTTCAAGAGAGCAACAGCACAACAAGGTGAGTCCAAACATGTATTGTATGCGGCTGCATAAATGATGTAATATGCCAGGGAGATAGGTATTACTCTCTCCACTACAGTATACATAAGTGAATGTTGTGAAGTAAGCTGTTAGTAGCCCATGTGCCTCAACCTAATAATTTGGTCCCTTTCCCCTTATAACTTAGCCTATTGTTCTTGACTTAATAGACTAATAGTGAAACATCAAAACTATGAAATAACACATATGGAATCATATAGTAATCCTTTAAAAAAGTGTTAAACAAATCTAAATATAATTTGTTTGAGATTCTTCAAAGTAGCCTTGATGACAGCTTTGCACACTCTTTGGCATTCTCTCAACCAGTCTGGTGGAGGTAGTCACCTGGAATGCATTTCAATTCACAGTTGTGCCTTCTTAAAAGTTAATTTGTGGAATTTCTTTCCTTAATGCGCTTGAGGCAATCAGTTGCTGCTGTGACAAGGTAGGGGTGGTATACAGAATATAGCCCTATTTGGTAAAAGACCAAGTCCATATTATGGCAAGAACAGCTCAAATAAGCAAAGAGAAACGACAGTCCATCGTTATTTAAGACATGAAGGTCAGTCAATCCAGAAAATTTCAAGAACTTCAAAGTGTCTTCAAGTGCAGTCACTAAAAACCATCAAGCGCTAAGTGACGAAACTGTCTCTCATCAGGACCGCCACAGGGAAAGGAAGACCCAGATTTGCCTCTTCTGCAGATGATAAGTTAATTTGAATTACCAGTCTCCAGAAATTGCAGCCCAAATACATCCTTTCACAGAGTTCAAGTAACAGACATCTCAACATGAATCAGGCCTCATGGTCGAATTGCTGCAAAGAAACCACTACTAAAGGACACCAATAAGAAGAGACTTGCTTGGGCCAAGAAACACGAGCAAAAAAGACATTAGACTGGTGGAAAGCTGTCCTTGGTCTGAGTCCAAATGTGAGATTTTTGGTTCCAACCGTGTCTTTGTGAGACGCAGAGTAGGTGAATGGATGATCTCCACATGTGTGGTTCCCACCAAGAAACATGGAGTAGGAGGTGTGATGGTGCTTTGCTGGTGACACGGTCAGTGGATTTATTTAGAATTTAAGGCACACTTTCTAACCAGCATGGCTATCACAGCATTCTGCAGCTTATACGCCATCCCATCTGGTTTGTGCTTAGCGGGACTATCATTTGTTTTTCATCCGGACAATGACCCAACACAACACACCTCCAGGCAGTGTAGGGGATATATTACCAAGAAGGAGAATGATGGGAGTGCTGCATCAGGTGACCTGGCCTCCACAATCACCCAACCCAACCCAATTGAGATGGTTTGGGATGAGTTGGCCGCAGAGTGAAGGAAAAGCAGCCAACAAGTGCTCAGTACATGTGGGAACTCCTTCAAGACTGTTGGAAAAGCATTCCAGGTGAAACTGGTTGAGAGAATACCAAGCATGTGCAAAGCTGTCAAAGCAAAGGGTGGCTACTTTGAAGAATCTAAAATGTTAAATAGATTTTGATTTGTTAAAAACTTTTTGGGTTACTACATGATTCCATATATATGTAATTTCATAGTTTTGATGTCTCACTATTATTCTACAACAAAATAGTCAAAATAAAGAAAAATCCCTTGAATGAGTAGGTGTGTCCAAACTTCTTGACTGGTACTGTATATACATGAGATTGATAGACCTAACTACTAGAAAATGGGATTGATAGACCTAACTACTAGAAATGGGATTGATAGACCTAACTACTAGAAATTGATTGATAGACCTAACTACTAGAAATGGGTGATGTTTTAGTAAGTGGTGTCAGGTGTGGTCATGGGACGTTTCAAGGTTCTCAACCTCTCCAAAGTGGCATGTCTGTAAATTATATTTTCCAGTGCTATTGCATATTTGAAATCCTTGAATGCTATTTGCTCTGCATAAAAATACAATTTCTACCATATCAACCTCAATCAAACATTGTGGTGGTGTTATGGGAGTATCAGGGTACATGTCCTTTCAACCTCTCCAAAGTGTCTGAATGAGGTAATTGCACCTATTTTTGCACACTGGATGTGCCTAAAAGTTATTAGTCGCGATAAAAACAACATTTCTACAACACCAACCTCTTAAACATTGTGATGGTGGCAGAGGACATGCTACAGAGGATACCAAAGTGTTTTGTCAACCTAGTCATTCGGTGGACATTTTGATGTTGCCATTTAAGTCATACATCATCAGATAACAAAAAGGCTAGATTTGTTCTACCAACCCTGGATTCATTTGATACCCCATGTAGCTATTGATCAAAGCAGACCAAACTGAATGCACCTTGTAAAATGTTTGCTGTTTGGTGAAAATGTTGTGTAAAATAATAGTGTGGTGATCAATAATGGCAGACAAATAAGATATCCTCATGATCTGTGGGAGGCCGAAGCTTTGTGTGTATCAAGATATTCCGTGTTTATTTAGTTTATGCTTTACAACGATAACCGGATGTAGGTTGCAGCCGCCTTGAAATGAGGTCATCGTTTCGGCTTTCCCTTATATGTTTTGTATGTCCATATATTTGGAAGATTTGAAGGCACCGATCAATAGCCAAGACACTCATCTTTTCCGCAGACACCCTGCTTTTGCAGACGGGGCTACTGTTCTCATACCAAACTGAATTGAATAAAACAAATCAAATAGGGTCCACAAATACGGGACTTTACAATAGCTCTGTGGTCAGGTCTTGGGTTGGATGGCGGAAACCCAGTTACTGAGATTTACCAGGATTTACCTCTCAAAATCCCTCCCTTTTCCGGGATAAATAATTTACGAGAAACCGCAGATTATAGTAAATTATTTATATGAACAGCATGGCGTGAAATGGAACTGTGAAATGATACCCTGTCTAAATCTGTCTTCTCCACGGTATCTGCATGATGAATCATCAACGAACAGTGAAATGATACGCCCTGTCTAAATCTGTCTTCTCCCACGGTATCTGCATGATGAATCATCAACGAACTGTGAAATGATACGCCCTGTCTAAATCTGTCTTCTCCACGGTATCTGCATGATGAATCATCAACGAACTGTGAAATGATATGCCCTGTCTAAATATGTCTTCTCCACGGCATCTGCATGATGAATCATCAACGAACAGTGAAATGATATGCTGATGTCTAAATCTGTCTTCTCCACGGTATCTGCATGATGAATCATCAACGAACAGTGAAATGATATGCCCTGTCTAAATCTGTCTTCTCCACGGTATCTGCATGATGAATCATCAACGAACTGTGAAATGATACGCCCTGTCTAAATCTGTCTTCTCCACGGTATCTGCATGATGAATCATCAACGAACAGTGAAATGATACGCCCTGTCTAAATCTGTCTTCTCCACGGTATCTGCATGATGAATCATCAACGAACTGTGAAATGATACGCCCTGTCTAAATCTGTCTTCTCCACGGTATCTGCATGATGAATCATCAACGAACTGTGAAATGATACGCCCTGTCTAAATCTGTCTTCCACGGTATCTGCATGATGAATCATCAACGAACAGTGAAATGATACGCCCTGTCTAAATCTGTCTTCTCCACGGTATCTGCATGATGAATCATCAACGAACTGTGAAATGATACGCCCTGTCTAAATCTGTCTTCTCCACGGTATCTGCATGATGAATCATCAACGAACTGTGAAATGATATGCCCTGTCTAAATATGTCTTCTCCACGGCATCTGCATGATGAATCATCAACGAACAGTGAAATGATATGCTGATGTCTAAATCTGTCTTCTCTACGGTATCTGCATGATGAATCATCAACGAACAGTGAAATGATACGCCCTGTCTAGATCTGTCTTCTCCACGGTATCTGCATGATGAATCATCAACGAACAGTGAAATGATACGCCCTGTCTAAATCTGTCTTCTCCACGGTATCTGCATGATGAATCATCAACGAACTGTGAAATGATACGCCCTGTCTAAATCTGTCTTCTCCACGGTATCTGCATGATGACTCATCAACGAACTGTGAAATGATACGCCCTGTCTAAATCTGTCTTCTCCACAGTATCTGCATGATGAATCATCAACGAACAGTGAAATGATACGCCCTGTCTAAATCTGTCTTCTCCACGGTATGTGCATGATGAATCATCAACGAACTGTGAAATGATACGCCCTGTCTAAATCTGTCTTCTCCACGGTATCTGCATGATGAATCATCAACGAACTGTGAAATGATACGCCCTGTCTAAATCTGTCTTCTCCACGGTATCTGCATGATGAATCATCAACGAACAGTGAAATGATACGCCCTGTCTAAATCTGTCTTCTCCACGGTATCTGCATGATGAATCATCAACTTAACTGTGAAATGATACGCCCTGTCTAAATCTGTCTTCTCCACGGTATCTGCATGATGAATCATCAACGAACAGTGAAATGATACGCCCTGTCTAAATCTGTCTTCTCCACGGTATCTGCATGATGAATCATCAACGAACAGTGAAATGATACGCCCTGTCTAAATCTGTCTTCTCCACGGTATCTGCATGATGAATCATCAACGAACTGTGAAATGATACGCCCTGTCTAAATCTGTCTTCTCTACGGCCTGCTCTGCTATCTGCATGATCAATCATCAACGCTAAGGGTGGGGACAGATAGCACATTTCATAGTGAGTGAGGACAATGAATGGATAATCTCATCAACGCTACGGGTGGGGACAGACAGCACATTTCATAGTGAGTGAGGACAATGAATGGATAATCTCATCAACGCTAAGGGTGGGGACAGACAGCACATTTCATAGTGAGTGAGGACAATGAATGGATAATCTCATCAACGCTAAGGGTGGGGACAGACAGCACATTTCATAGTGAGTGAGGACAATGAATGGATAATCTCATCAACGCTAAGGGTGGGGACAGACAGCACATTTCATAGTGAGTGAGGACAATGAATGGATAATCTCATCAACTAAGGGTGGGGACAGACAGCACATTTCATAGTGAGTGAGGACAATGAATGGATAATCTCATCAACGCTAAGGGTGGGGACAGACAGCACATTTCATAGCGAGCGAGGACAATGAATGGATAATCTCATCAACTGGTAACTTTTTTTCTTGTCAATTTGCTGCAGCATGGCCTATTCTACAGTAAAAGGGAATAATATGTTTGAAAGCACATCTAATTTACATCTCCATCTGGCTTTCAGGGGTCACCATTTTTTATGTAAAGATGAATGATTTTTTAATTGCAGCTGCAGAGTTTAAAAAGTGCCTCTCACTCCAATTCCGTTGCTTTAAATCAGTGCGCATGTGACCACTCGCTGTCTTTCTCTCTCTCCATCAATTCCATTCAAATTGCATACAAAATAGATCATCCTGTTCATAGATATACAATATTTAGTTCCAGTCAAAAGTTTGGACACACCTAGTCATTTTTTTTTTTTAAATTGTACCTTTATTTAACTTGGCAAGTCTGTTAAGAACACATTTTTATTTTGAATGACGGCCTAGGAACAGTGGGTTAACTGCCTTGTTTTTACCTTGTCAGTTTAGGGATTCAATATTGCAACCTCTCGGTTACTAGTTTAAAGCTCTAACCACTAGGCTATCTGCCGCCCCGTCAAGGTTTTTATTTTATTTGTACTATTTTCGACATTGTAGAATAATAGTGAAGACATAAAAACTATTAAACAACACATATGGAATCATGTAGTAACCAAAAAAGTGTTAAACAAATCCAAATATATTTTACATTTTAGATTCTTCAAAGTAGCCACCATTTGCCTTGATGACAGCTTTGCGCACTCTTGGCATTCTCTCAACCAGCTTCACCTGGAATGCTTCTCTAACAGTCTTGAAGGAGTTCCCACATATGCTGAGCACTTGTTGGCTGTTTTTCCATCAATCTGCGGTCCAACTCATCCCAAACCATCTCAATTGGGTTGAGGTCAGGTGATTGTGGAGGCCAGGTCATCTGATGCAGCACTCCATCACCCTCCTCTTGGTCAAAAGCCCTTACACAGCATGGAGTGTTGGGTCATTGTCCTGTTGAAAAACAAATTATAGTCCCACTAAGCACAAACCAGATGGGATGGCGTATCGCTCCAGAATGCTGTAGCCATGCTGGTTAAGTGTGCCTTGAATTCTAAATAAATCACTGACAGTGTCACCAGCAAAGCACCATCACACCTCCTCCCTCCATTCTTCACGGTGGGAACCACACGCGGACATCATCCATTCACCTACTCTGTGTCTCACAAAGACATGGCGGTTGGAACCAAAAATCTCCAATTTGGACTCATCAGACCAAAGGGCAGATTTACATTGGTTTAATGTCCATTGCTTGTGTTTCTTGGCCCAAGCAAGTCTCTTCTTATTATTGGTGTCCTTTAGTAGTGGTTTCTTTGAGCAATTGGGCATGAAGACCTGATTCACAGTTTCCTCTGAACGGTTGATGTTGAGATGTGTCTGTTAATTGAACTCTGTGAAACATTTATTTGGGCTGCAATTTCTGAGGCTGGTAATTATAATGAACTTATCCTTCTTGCCATAATATGGACTTGGTCTTTTACCAAATAAGGCTATTTTCTGGATACTACCCCTACCTTCTCACAACCCAACTGATTGGCTCACACATATTAAAAAGGAAAGACATTCTCCAAATTAACTTTTAACAAGGCACACCTGTTAATTGAAATGCATTCCAGGTGACTACCTCATGAAGCTGGTGGAGAGAATGCTGTCATCAAGGCAAAGGTTGACTTTATTGAAGAATCTCTCTTTGGTTACTACATGATTCCATATGTGTTATTTCATAGTTTGGATGTCTTCACTATTATTCTACAATGTATAAATAGTCAAAATAAAGAAAAACCCTGAATGAGTAGGTGTGTTCCAACTTTTGACTGTTACTATAGATATATAGCTACAGTATATATGATGTCCTAGCTTACCTCTTTTAGGTAATACATTCAATGCAGTATTAGCCTCATATTTAGCAAATGAATGATGGGTTGATATGCATGTTTCAAACTTAGCCTCTGTCTTCACTCTTGCGCAATAGACGCCTGCTCTCCACTGGCTCCTTGGCTCTTGTGGAGTCCCAGGAAAAGCTACACTAGAATAGCTTGACTTTTTTATTCTTCTTGCATTTCTTATACTAATAGGACGAGGAAGCAATCCTGCTCTTGTGTTAAATACAGCAGCCAAAGAGCTGGCGGGAGTTTGAAAGAAGAGAACACGCGATGGCGATAGGCTATAGCAGTTATTTAGTCCGACCCATAATGATTCATTCTCGTTGAATAGAAGTGAAAGCCGTCTGCATTTAGTCCTATATTATTCAAGCAAACATGTCATTACAATGATGAAGATTAGGATAACAAAGGGTATCTTCTATTCAGAGTTGAAGTCGGAAGTTTACACACACTTAGGTTGGAATCATTAAAACTCGTTTTTCAACAACTCCACAAATTTCTTGTTAACAAACTATAGTTTTGGCAAGTCAGTTAGGACATCTACTTTGTGCACGACACAAGTAATCTTTCCAACAATTGTTTAGACAGATTATTTCACTTATAATTCACTGTCTCACAATTCCAGTGGGTCAGAAGTATACATACACTAAGTTGACTGTGCCTTTAAACAGCTTGAAAAATTCCAGAAAATGATGTCATGGCTTTAGACGTTTCTGATAGGCTAATTGACATCATTTGAGTCAATTGGAGGTGTGTACCTGTGGATGTATTTCAAGGCCTACCTTCAATCAGTGCCTCTTGCTCAACATCATGGGAAAATAAAAGAAATCAGCCAAGACCTCAGAATAGAAAAATGTAGACTCCACAAGTCTGGTTCATCCTTGGGAGCAATTTCCAAATGCCTGAAGGTACCACGCTCATCTGTACAAAACAATAGTACGCACGTATAAACACCATGGGACCACGCAGCCATCATACCGCTCAGAAGGGACGCGTTCTGTCTCCGAGATGAACGTACTTTGTGCAAGAACTGCAAATCAATCCCAGAGCAACAGCAAAGGACCTGTGAAGATACTGGAGGAAACAAAAGTATCTATATCCACAGTAAAACGAGTCCTATATCGAAATAACCTAAAAGGTCACTCAGCAAGGAAGAAGCCACTGCTCCAAAACCTCCATTAAAAAGCCAGACTACGGTTTACAACTGCACATGGGGACAAAGATATATATATATTTTTTTAAATGTCCTCTGATCTGATGAAACAAAAATAGAACTGTTTGGCCATAATGACCATGGCTTGGAGGAAAAAGGGGGAGGCTTGCAAGTCAAAGAACACCATCCCAACCGTGAAGCACGGGGGAGGCAGCATCATGTTGTGGGGGTGCTTGCTGCAGGAGGGACTGGTGCACTTCACAAAATAGATGGAATCATGAGGAGGACAATTATGTGGATAAATTGAAGCAACATCTCAAGACATCAAACAGGAAGTTAAAGCTTGGTCGCAAATGGGTCTTCCAAATGGACAATGACCCCAAGCATACTTCCAAAGTTGTGGCAAAATGGCTTAAGGACAACAAAGTCAAGGTACTGGAGAGGCCATCACAAAGCCCTGACCTCCATCCCATAGAAAATTTGTGGGCAGAACTGAAAAAGCTTGTGAGGAAGCAAGGAGGCCTACAAACCTGACTCAGTTACACCAGCTCTGTCAGGAGGAATAGGCCAAAATTGACCCAACTTATTGTGGGAAGCTTGTGGAAGGCTATCTGAGACATTTGACCCAAGTTAAACAATTTAAATTGCAATGCTACCAAATACCAATTGAGTGTATGTAAACTTCTGACCAACTGGGAATGTGATGAAAGAAGTAAAAGCTGAAATAAATCATGAAATAAATCATTCTCTCTACTATTATTCTGACATTTCACATTCTTAAAATAAAAGTGGTGATCCACACTGTCCTAAAACAGAGAATTTTTACTAGGATTAAATGTCAGGAATTGTGGAAAAACTGAGTTTAAATGTATTTGGCTAAGGTGTATGTAAACTTCTGACTTCAATTGTAATTGTGGAGAGCAAGGAAGGAATGAAGGAGGTAATATACACGTCTCACAACATCAGGGGAAATATGATGAAAGGCATGCTAATAACATTAGGGGAAATATGATGAAAGGCATGCTAACAACATTAGGGGAAATATGATGAAAGGCATGCTAACAACATTAGGGGAAATATGATGAAAGGCATGCTAACAACATCAGGGGAAATATGATGAACGGCATGCTAATAACATCAGGGGAAATATGATGAAAGGCATGCTAATAACATCAGGGGAAATATGATGAAAGGCATGCTAATAACATCAGGGGAAATATGATGAAAGGCATGCTAATAACATCAGGGGAAATATGATGAAAGGCATGCTAATAACATCAGGGGAAATATGATGAAAGGCATGCTAATAACATCAGGGGAAATATGATGAAAGGCATGCTAATAACATTAGGGGAAATATGATGAAAGGCATGCTAATAACATTAGGGGAAATATGATGAAAGGCATGCTAACAACATTAGGGGAAATATGATGAAAGGCATGCTAACAACATTAGGGGAAATATGATGAAAGGCATGCTAACAACATCAGGGGAAATATGATGAAAGGCATGCTAATAACATTAGGGGAAATATGATGAAAGGCATACTAACAACATTAGGGGAAATATGATGAAAGGCATGCTAACAACATTAGGGGAAATATGATGAAAGGCATGCTAACAACATTAGGGGAAATATGATGAAAGGCATGCTAACAACAGAGGAAATATGATGAAAGGCATGCTAACAACATTAGGGGAAATATGATGAAAGGCATGCTAACAACATTAGGGGAAATATGATGAAAGGTAGACTCATGTATCAGCCTAATTATAAAATATTATATATGTTTTCAAATATCTAATTGTAGGTTGTGTCCTGCACCAGCATCACATCTTCTCACATCTTCTCTCCCAGCTTCATAGTTTGAACGAGGTGCGTAATTCCAGTCCATATAATACAATACAGTACTGTAATCATTTGGGCTTTTTTTGGATTGGGCTCATAAAATATCTTTAATGGGGTAGCATCAGGCTTGAATGTTAATTATTTTATTTGATATTTTACCCCCTTTTTCTATCCAATTTTTTAGTAACTACTATCTTGTCTCATCGCTACAACTCCCGAACGGGCTCGGGAGAGACGAAGGTTGAAAATCATGCGTCCTCCGATACACAACTGCTTCTTAACACAGCGCGCATCCAACCCGGAAGCCAGCCGCACCAATGTGTCGGAGGAAACACTGTGCACCTGGTTAGCGAGCACTGCGCCCGGCCCGCCACAGGGTGCACGATGAGACAAGGATATCCCTACCGGCCAAGCCCTCCCTAACCCGGATGTCTCTAGGCCAATTGTGCGTCGCCCACGGACCTCCGGGTCGCAGCCGGTTACGACAGAGCCTGGGCGCGAACCCAGCTGTGGCACAGCTGGCGCTGCGATACAGCGCCCTTAACCACTGCGCCACCCGGAAGGCCCTTTGAATGTTAATTCTGATCAGTTGAAATCAAATCCAGACATATTTATATGCTTTGTATGCTTTAGAATTACACTTCCGGTTTTGGTGGGAAATAACAGGTTACACAGGAAAAAGAGTGATTTATTCTCAGGATGGAACATTTGTAAAACACTGAGAAAACATTACATAAAAAATAAAAGCAGCTCCATGACACAAGAAAAGGAAAAGTTTAGTCCAACCAGTTAATAAAAAAGAGATTGTTTTAATTGATGTCATCACGTGTCTCATGTATAATCATTTACAGAACACACTAAAGTCTTCTTAGATTAGAGGTTTTTTCACAAATGTGGGTATTTTTAAAAACTCCCCCCGCCACCTTTTCTGCTTTAACGCACTATTTACATTTTGAGAAGGTTAACTGAGATCCAGAGATGGTTATTACTGAGTGTTGGTCGGTGATGGATGGAGGGATGGGGACAGTGCGCGTGTGTAGCCTATGATACTGTTTGTACTCTCAACTAGGTTTTCAAAATTCCAGTAACTTTCACAAAATGTCTCTCACAACCCGACTCAAACATAATTTTTTAACTGACACTCTCCCTAGGTACTGAGCATTGGTTGGGGGGGGGGTCTGTGAGTGTGTGTGAGTGTGTGTGTGTACGGGGGGTGGGGGTTATATGTGTTTGAAGTTAGGGGTTATTGGGGCTGCTAGTGAACTACAACATTTGTGAACTACACAAATGATAATGCACCTTTTAAAAGACAATTTCTCAGTTGTTCACGGAGATCACATTCATGGTATACACCCGCGGATTTCAGCTCAATCGTAAATTGCCTTTAAAAGTCAAGTGCAATGTGCTTGTTGCTAACAGCTTTGATTGAATGTTGGCCTGGCTGTGTATGTAAGGCAGTAAGGCTATTGTGTAGGGGTGTGGCGGTGTATGTGGATAGTGGAATTGTGTGCGTGGGCTGTTACAGAGTGTTGTCGTGGTGTGTGTGTGTGTGTGTGTGTGTGTGTGTGTGTGTGTGTGTGTGTGTGTGTGTGTGTGTGTGTGTGTGTGTGTGTGTGTGTGTATTAGGCTGTGCCGTTGGTGTACTTGGAGAGTTTATTCTCAAGGTCACAGATTCTCTTCTCTTGAGACAGAACTGTTGCCTTGAGATTCTGAACTTCTTCCAACAACCGCTCTACCAACTGAGGCTGGAGAGAGGGAAGGAGGGAGAGGTAGGGAAGGAGGGGGGGTAAGGGAGGGGCAGAGTGGGGGAAAGAGGAAGGTAGGAAGGGAAAGAAGGAAGGGAAGAAAGGGTAGGAGATGGAAAGGAAGGAAGAA
>NW_027037330.1:0-18743 GCF_034236695.1 Oncorhynchus nerka
ACATTTACATTTACATTTAAGTCATTATGACGCCTATCCAGAGCGACTTCACAAATTGGTGCATTCACCATGTATTCAGTGGAGCAGTAGTGCATCTAACTAAGGGGGAGGAGAGGGATTACTTTACTCTATCCTAGGTATTCTTAAAGAGGTGGGTCAGGTGTGTCTCCTGGAAGGTGGTGATTGACTCCGCTGTCCTGGCGTCGTGAGGGAGTTTGTTCCACCATTGGGGGGCCAGAGCAGCAGTTTAGCCCCTGCTCTCACAGTCCAGGTCTTTGGCAGCCAGTCTGAACTAGTTCAGTGTGCTCAGTAGGTAAACTAGAAGTCTGGCTGAGAGGAGATCTTATGATGCTGTTTGATGCCAGCCAGTCTGAACTAGTTCAGGATGCTCAGTAGGTAAACTAGAAGTCTGGCCAGGAGGAATCTTATGATGCTGTTTGATGCCAGCCAGTCTGAACTAGTTCAGGATGCTCAGTAGGTAAACTAGAAGTCTGGCCAGGAGAATCTTATGATGCTGTTTGATGCCAGCCAGTCTGAACTAGTTCAGGATGCTCAGTAGGTAAACTAGAAGTCTGGCCAGGAGAATCTTATGATGCTGATGTTATTATTGTAAAGTTGTAGAACCGCCAGATGTTGATGACAGATCAGTGTGAAATAAGTTACATGGAACAGTGTGTCTGTGAGCTGAGGCTGATGACCGATCAGTGTGAAATAAGTTAGCGGAACAGGTGTAGTTCAGTGAGCTGAGGTTGATGACAGATCAGTGTGAAATAAGTTAGCGGAACAGGTGTGTCTGTGAGCTGATGTTGATGACCGATCAGTATGAAATAAGTTAGCGGAACAGGTGTGTCTGTGAGCTGAGGTTGATGACAGATCAGTGTGAAATAAGTTAGCGGAACAGGTGTGTCTGTGAGCTGGATGTTGATGACCGATCAGTGTGAAATAAGTTAGACGGAACAGTGTGGTCTGTGAGCTGAGGTTGATGACAGATCAGTGTGAAACCAAAGTTAGCGGAAACAGGTGTGTCTGTGAGCTGATGTTGATGACGATCAGTGTGAAATAAAGTTAGCGGAACAGGTGTGTCTGTGAGCTGAGGTTTCAGGATGGACCCGATCCATTTCTAAAACCCACATTGTGTTTCTTCAGACCCCACTGGCAAGACCTGAAACTGATTGGTGAAGCAGGGATCATCCATTCTACCACGCTGTGAGTATCCTGGTCAGGGTTAGGACAAAGGGTTGGTCTCCAACGCTGGAGTATCCTGGTCAGGGTTAGGGGTTGGGGGTTAGGGTTGGTCTCAACGCTGTGAGTATCCTGGTCAGGGTTAGGGGTTGGGGGTTAGGGTTGGTCTCCAACGCTGAGAGTATCTGTTCAGGGTTAGGGGTTGGTCTCCAACGCTGTGGTATCCTGGTCAGGGTTAGGGGTTAGGGGTTGGTCTCCAACGCTGTGAGTATCCTGTTCAGGGTTAGGGGTTAGGGGTTAGGGGTTGGTCTCCAACGCTGTGAGTATCCTGGTCAGGGTTAGGGGTTAGGGGTTGGTCTCCAACGCTGTGAGTATCCTGGTTAGGGGTTAGGGTTGGTCTCCAATGCTGTGAGTATCCTGGTCAGGGTTAGGGGTTGGGGTTGGTCTCCAACGCTGTGAGTATCCTGGTCAGGGTTAGGGGTTAGGGGTTGGTCTCCAACGCTGTGAGTATCCTGGTCAGGGTTAGGGGTTGGTCTCCAACGCTGTGAGTATCCTGTTCAGGGTTAGGGGTTAGGGGTTGGTCTCCAACGTTGTGAGTATCCTGGTCAGGGTTAGGGGTTGGTCTCCAACGCTGTGAGTATCCTGGTCAGGGTTAGGGGTTGGTCTCCAACGCTGTGAGTATCCTGTTCAGGGTTAGGGGTTAGGGGTTAGGGTTGGTCTCCAACACTGTGAGTATCCTGTTCAGGGTTAGGGGTTAGGGGTTGGTCTCCAACGCTGTGAGTATCCTGGTCAGGGTTAGGGGTTAGGGGTTGGTCTCCAATGCTGTGAGTATCCTGTTAGGGGTTTGGTCTCCAACACTGTGAGTATCCTGGTCAGGGTTAGGGGTTAGGGGTTGGTCTCCAACGCTGTGAGTATCCTGGTCAGGGTTAGGGGTTAGGGGGTCTCCAATTATCCTGGGGTTGGTCTCCAACGCTGTGAGTATCCTGGTCAGGGTAAGGGTTAGGGGTTGGTCTCCAAATGCTGTGAGTATCCTGGTCAGGTTAGGGGTTGGTCTCCAACACTGTGAGTATCCTGGTTAGGGGTTAGGGGTTGGTCTCCAATGCTGTGAGTATCCTGGTCAGGGTTAGGGGTTGGTCTCAACACTGTGAGTATCCTGGTCAGGGGTTAGGGGTCTAGCTGGGTATCCTGGTCAGGGTTAGGGGTTGGTCCCAACGCTGTGAGTATCCTGGTCAGGGTTAGGGTTAGGGGTTGGTCTCAACGCTGTGAGTATCCTGGTCAGGGTTAGGGGTTGGTCTCCAACGCTGTGAGTATCCTGTTAGGGAGTTGGGGTTGGTCTCCACCCGTTGTGAGTATCCTGGTTAGGGGTTAGGTTGGTCTCCAACGCTGTGAGTATCCTGGTCAGGTTAGGGGTTAGGGTTGGTCTCCAACGTTGTGAGTATCCTGGTCAGGGTTAGGGGTTAGGATTTGGTCACCAACGCTGTGAGTATCCTGGTCAGGGTTAGGGGTTAGGGTTGGTCTCCAACGCTGTGAGGTATCCTGTTCATCGTCCAACCAAATGCTTACCTGCAGGTTCCTTCTGGAGGAGATGAATGCACGATGAGGGTTTCAGGGGCAGGATGGGGAGATGAATGCATGATGAGGGTTTCAGGGGCAGGATGGGAGATGAATGAGTGTAGTTGCACTGCACCAGGAGACATGCTGATGGGAGTATGTTGTTGTGGTTACCCCAGTTTGTAGCCAGCCCACTGTGCTGTCCCAGCAGAGCCAGCATCCTAACAGGAAAGTATCCTCATAACCACCATGTGATCAACAACACTCTGGAGGGGAACTGCAGCAGCACGGCCTGGCAGAAGACCCAGGAGCCCAAGACCTTCCCTGCTCTACTGCAGGCCTACGCTGGTTACCAGACCTTCTTCGCTGGGAAGTACCTGAACCAGGTAAATATACCTCACTAACTCTACCACCTAACCCTACCACTAACCCTACGCTGGTTACCAGACCTTCTACACTGGGAAGTACCTCAACCTGGTTGTTCAATTCAAAAACAGCATTTACTTTGGACAAGTCTTAAGCAATATGACAGTATGTGACAACCATACCACACACAGCATCTTCACAGCATCATGTCCTGTCATGAATGTAGGTTACACTAGACAGCATCATGTCCTGTCTTGTATGTAGGTTACACTAGATAGCATCATGTCATGTATGTAGGTTACACTAGACAGCATCATGTCATGTATGTAGGTTACACTAGACAGCATCATGTCATGTATGTAGGTTACACTAGACAGCATCATGTCATGTATGTAGGTTACACTAGACAGCATCATGTCATGTATGTAGGTTACACTAGACAGCATCATGTCATGTATGTAGGTTACACTAGACAGCATCATGTCATGTATGTAGGTTACACTAGACAGCGTCATGTATGTAGGTTACACTAGACAGCATCATGTCATGTATGTAGGTTACACTAGACAGCATCATCATGTCATGTATGTAGGTTACACTAGACAGCATCATGTCATGTATGTAGGTTACACTAGACAGCATCATGTCCTGTCATGTATGTAGGTTACACTAGACAGCATCATGTCCTGTCATGTATGTAGGTTACACTAGACAGCATCATGTCATGTATGTAGGTTACACTAGACAGCATCATGTCATGTATGTAGGTTACACTAGACAGCATCATGTCATGTATGTAGGTTACACTAGACAGCATCATGTCCTGTCATGTGTGTAGGTTACACTAGACAGCATCATGTCATGAATGTAGGTTACACTAGACAGCATCATGTCATGTATGTAGGTTACACTAGACAGCATCATGTCCTGTCATGTATGTAGGTTACACTAGACAGCATCATGTCCTGTCATGTATGTAGGTTACACTAGACAGCATCATGTCCTGTCATGTATGTAGGTTACACTAGACAGCATCATGTCCTGTCATGTATGTAGGTTACACTAGACAGCATCATGTCCTGTCATGTATGTAGGTTACACTAGACAGCATCATGTCCTGTCTTGTATGTAGGTTACACTAGATAGCATCATGTCATGTATGTAGGTTACACTAGACAGCATCATGTCATGTATGTAGGTTACACTAGACAGCATCATGTCATGTATGTAGGTTACATTAGACAGCTTCATGTCCTGTCATGTATGTAGGTTACACTAGACAGCTTCATGTCCTGTCATGTATGTAGGTTACACTAGACAGCTTCATGTCCTGTCATGTATGTAGGTTACACTAGACAGCATCATGTCATGTATGTAGGTTACACTAGACAGCATCATGTCATGTATGTAGGTTACACTAGACAGCATCATGTCCTGTATGTAGGTTACACTAGACAGCATCATGTCCTGTCATGTATGTAGGTTACACTAGACAGCATCATGTCCTGTCATGTATGTAGGTTACACTAGACAGCATCATGTCCTGTCATGTATGTAGGTTACACTAGACAGCATCATGTCCTGTCATGTATGTAGGTTACACTAGACAGCATCATGTCCTGTCATGTATGTAGGTTACACTAGACAGCATCATGTCCTGTCATGTATGTAGGTTACACTAGACAGCATCATGTCCTGTCATGTATGTAGGTTACACTAGACAGCATCATGTCCTGTCATGTATGTAGGTTACACTAGACAGCATCATGTCCTGTCATGTATGTAGGTTACACTAGACAGCATCATGTCCTGTCATGTATGTAGGTTACACTAGACAGCATCATGTCCTGTCATGTATGTAGGTTACACTAGACAGCATCATGTCCTGTCATGTATGTAGGTTACACTAGACAGCATCATGTCCTGTCATGTATGTAGGTTACACTAGACAGCATCATGTCCTGTCATGTATGTAGGTTACACTAGACAGCATCATGTCCTGTCATGTATGTAGGTTACACTAGACAGCATCATGTCCTGTCATGTATGTAGGTTACACTAGACAGCATCATGTCATGTATGTAGGTTACACTAGACAGCATCATGTCATGTATGTAGGTTACACTAGACAGCATCATGTCCTGTCATGTATGTAGGTTACACTAGACAGCATCATGTCATGTATGTAGGTTACACTAGACAGCATCATGTCCTGTCATGTGTGTAGGTTACACTAGACAGCATCATGTCATGTATGTAGGTTACACTAGACAGCATCATGTCTGTCATGTATGTAGGTTACACTAAGACAGCATCATGTCCTGTCATGTATGTAGGTTACACTAGACAGCATCATGTCCTGTCATGTGTGTAGGTTACACTAGACAGCATCATGTCATGTATGTAGGTTACACTAGACAGCATCATGTCATGTATGTAGGTTACACTAGACAGCATCATGTCCTGTCATGTATGTAGGTTACACTAGACAGCATCATGTCATGTATGTAGGTTACACTAGACAGCATCATGTCTGTCATGTAGGTTACACTAGACAGCATCATGTCATGTATGTAGGTTACATTAGACAGCTTCATGTCCTGTCATGTATGTAGGTTACATTAGACAGCTTCATGTCCTGTCATGTATGTAGGTTACACTAGACAGCTTCATGTCCTGTCATGTATGTAGGTTACACTAGACAGTCTTCATGTCCTGTCATGTATGTAGGTTACACTAGACAGCATCATGTCATGTATGTAGGTTACACTAGACAGCATCATGTCACTGTATGTAGGTTACACTAGACAGCATCATGTCCTGTTACACTGCATCATGTCCTGTATGTAGGTTACACTAGACAGCATCATGTCCTGTATGTAGGTTACACTAGACAGCATCATGTCCTGTCATGTATGTAGGTTACACTAGACAGCATCATGTCCTGTCATGTGTGTAGGTTACACTAGACAGCATCATGTCCTGTCATGTATGTAGGTTACACTAGACAGCATCATGTCCTGTCATGTATGTAGGTTACACTAGACAGCATCATGTCCTGTCATGTATGTAGGTTACACTAGACAGCATCATGTCCTGTCATGTATGTAGGTTACACTAGACAGCATCATGTCCTGTCATGTATGTAGGTTACACTAGACAGCATCATGTCCTGTCATGTATGTAGGTTACACTAGACAGCATCATGTCCTGTCATGTATGTAGGTTACACTAGACAGCATCATGTCCTGTCATGTATGTAGGTTACACTAGACAGCATCATGTCCTGTCATGTATGTAGGTTACACTAGACAGCATCATGTCCTGTCATGTATGTAGGTTACACTAGACAGCATCATGTCCTGTCATGTATGTAGGTTACACTAGACAGCATCATGTCATGTATGTAGGTTACACTAGACAGCATCATGTCCTGTCATGTATGTAGGTTACACTAGACAGCATCATGTCATGTATGTAGGTTACACTAGACAGCATCATGTCCTGTCATGTGTGTAGGTTACACTAGACAGCATCATGTCATGAATGTAGGTTACACTAGACAGCATCATGTCATGTATGTAGGTTACACTAGACAGCATCATGTCCTGTCATGTATGTAGGTTACACTAGACAGCATCATGTCCTGTCATGTATGTAGGTTACACTAGACAGCATCATGTCCTGTCATGTATGTAGGTTACACTAGACAGCATCATGTCCTGTCATGTATGTAGGTTACACTAGACAGCATCATGTCCTGTCTTGTATGTAGGTTACACTAGATAGCATCATGTCATGTATGTAGGTTACACTAGACAGCATCATGTCATGTATGTAGGTTACACTAGACAGCATCATGTCATGTATGTAGGTTACATTAGACAGCTTCATGTCCTGTCATGTATGTAGGTTACACTAGACAGCTTCATGTCCTGTCATGTATGTAGGTTACACTAGACAGCTTCATGTCCTGTCATGTATGTAGGTTACACTAGACAGCATCATGTCATGTATGTAGGTTACACTAGACAGCATCATGTCATGTATGTAGGTTACACTAGACAGCATCATGTCCTGTATGTAGGTTACACTAGACAGATTCATGGCCTGTATGTAGGTTACACTAGACAGCATCATGTCCTGTATGTAGGTTACACTAGACAGCATCATGTCCTGTCATGTATGTAGGTTACACTAGACAGCATCATGTCCTGTCATGTATGTAGGTTACACTAGACAGCATCATGTCCTGTCATGTATGTAGGTTACACTAGACAGCGTCATGTGTGTAGGTTACACTAGACAGCATCATGTCCTGTCATGTATGTAGGTTACACTAGACAGCATCATGTCATGTATGTAGGTTACACTAGACAGCATCATGTCATGTATGTAGGTTACACTAGATAGCATCATGTCATGTATGTAGGTTACACTAGACAGCATCATGTCATGTATGTAGGTTACACTAGACAGCATCATGTCCTGTCATGTGTGTAGGTTACACTAGACAGCATCATGTCCTGTCATGTATGTAGGTTACACTAGACAGCATCATGTCATGTATGTAGGTTACACTAGACAGCATCATGTCCTGTCATGTATGTAGGTTACACTAGACAGCATCATGTCCTGTCATGTATGTAGGTTACACTAGACAGCATCATGTCATGTATGTAGGTTACACTAGACAGCATCATGTCCTGTCATGTGTGTAGGTTACACTAGACAGCATCATGTCCTGTCATGTATGTAGGTTACACTAGACAGCATCATGTCATGTATGTAGGTTACACTAGACAGCATCATGTCCTGTCATGTATGTAGGTTACACTAGACAGCATCATGTCATGTATGTAGGTTACACTAGACAGCATCATGTCCTGTCATGTATGTAGGTTACACTAGACAGTGTATGGAAACTGTCTCTGTATGGAAACTGTCTCTGTATGGAAACTGTCTCTGTATGGAAACTGTCTCTGTATGGAAACTGTCTCTGTATGGAAACTGTCTCTGTATGGAAACTGTCTCTGTATGGAAACTGTCTCTGTTTCAGTATGGAAACTGTCTCTGTCTCAGTATGGAAACTGTCTCTGTCTCAGTATGGAAACTGTCTCTGTCTCAGTATGGAAACTGTCTCTGTCTCAGTATGGAAACTGTCTCTGTCTCAGTATGGAAACTGTCTCTGTCTCAGTATGGAAACTGTCTCTGTCTCAGTATGGAAACTGTCTCTGTCTCAGTATGGAAACTGTCTCTGTCTCAGTATGGAAACTGTCTCTGTCTCAGTATGGAAACTGTCTCTGTATGGAAACTGTCTCAGTATGGAAACTGTCTCAGTATGGAAACTGTCTCAGTATGGAAACTGTCTCTGTATGGAAACTGTCTCTGTATGGAAACTGTCTCTGTATGGAAACTGTCTCTGTATGGAAACTGTCTCTGTATGGAAACTGTCTCTGTATGGAAACTGTCTCTGTATGGAAACTGTCTCTGTCTCAGTATGGAAACTGTCTCTGTATGGAAACTGTCTCTGTATGGAAACTGTCTCTGTCTCAGTATGGAAACTGTCTCTGTATGGAAACTGTCTCTGTATGGAAACTGTCTCTGTATGGAAACTGTCTCTGTATGGAAACTGTCTCTGTATGGAAACTGTCTCTCAGTATGGAAACTGTCTCTGTCTCAGTATGGAAACTGTCTCTGTCTCAGTATGGAAACTGTCTCTGTCTCAGTATGGAAACTGTCTCTGTCTCAGTATGGTATGGAAACTGTCTCTGTCTCAGTATGGAAACTGTCTCTGTCTCAGTATGGAAACTCTCTGTCTGTATGGAATCTGTCTCTGTCTCAGTATGGAAACTGTCTCTGTCTCAGTATGGAAACTGTCTCTGTCTCAGTATGGAAACTGTCTCTGTCTCAGTATACTGTCTCTGGAAACTGTCTCTGTCTCAGTATGGAAACTGTCTCAGTATGGAAACTGTCTCTGTCTCAGTATGGAAACTGTCTCTGTCTCAGTATGGAAACTGTCTCTGTATGGAAACTGTCTCTGTCTCAGTATGGAAACTGTCTCTGTCTCAGTATGGAAACTGTCTCTGTCTCTGTATGGAAACTGTCTCTGTCTCAGTATGGAAACTGTCTCTGTCTCAGTATGGAAACTGTCTCTGTCTCAGTATGGAAACTGTCTCTGTCTCAGTATGGAAACTGTCTCTGTCTCAGTATGGAAACTGTCTCTGTCTCAGTATGGAAACTGTCTCTGTCTCAGTATGGAAACTGTCTCTGTCTCATGGAAACTGTCTCTGTCTCAGTATGGAAACTGTCTCTGTCTGTCTCTGTATGGAAACTGTCTCTGTATGGAAACTGTCTCTGTCTCAGTATGGAAACTGTCTCTGTCTCAGTATGGAAACTGTCTCTGTATGGAAACTGTCTCTGTCTCAGTATGGAAACTGTCTCTGTCTCAGTATGGAAACTGTCTCTGTCTCAGTATGGAAACTGTCACTGTCTCTGTCTCAGTATGGAAACTGTCTCTGTCTCAGTATGGAAACTGTCTCTGTCTCAGTATGGAAACTGTCTCTGTCTCAGTATGGAAACTGTCTCTGTCTCAGTATGGAAACTGTCTCTGTATGGAAACTGTCTCAGTATGGAAACTGTCTCTGTCTCAGTATGGAAACTGTCTCTGTCTCAGTATGGAAACTGTCTCAGTATCTGTCTCAGTATGGAAACTGTCTCTGTCTCAGTATGGAAACTGTCTCTGTCTCAGTATGGAAACTGTCTCTGTCTCTCAGTATGGAAACTGTCTCTGTCTCAGTATGGAAACTGTCAGTATCTGTCTCAGTATGGAAACTGTCTCTGTATGGAAACTGTCTCTGTCTCAGTATGGAAACTGTCTGTCTCAGTATGGAAACTGTCTCTGTCTCTGTATGGAAACTGTCTCTCAGTATGGAAACTGTCTCTCAGTATGGAAACTGTCTCTGTCTCAGTATGGAAACTGTCTCTGTCTCAGTATGGAAACTGTCTCTGTTTCAGTATGGAAACTGTCTCTGTCTCAGTATGGAAACTGTCTCTGTCTCAGTATGGAAACTGTCTCTGTCTCAGTATGGAAACTGTCTCTGTTTCATATGAAATGGAAACTGTCTCTGTCTCAGTATGGAAACTGTCTCTGTCTCAGTATGGAAACTGTCTCTGGAAACTGTCTCAGTATGGAAACTGTCTGAGACTGTCTCAGTATGGAAACTGTCTCTCTGTCTCTGTATGGAAACTGTCTCTGTATGGAAACTGTCTCTGTATGGAAACTGTCTCTCTGTCTCAGTATGGAAACTGTCTCTGTTTCTGTCTCAGTATGGAAACTGTCTCAGATGGAAACTGTCTCTGTCTCAGTATGGAAACTGTCTCTGTCTCAGTATGGAAACTGTCTCAGTATGGAAACTGTCTCTGTCTCTGGAAACTGTCTCTGTCTCAGTATGGAAACTGTCTCTGTCTCAGTATGGAAACTGTCTCTGTCTCAGTATGGAAACTGTCTCTGTCTCAGTATGGAAACTGTCTCTGTTTCAGTATGGAAACTGTCTCTGTTTCAGTATGGAAACTGTCTCTGTCTCAGTATGGAAACTGTCTCTGTCTCAGTATGGAAACTGTCTCTGTCTCAGTATGGAAACTGTCTCTGTCTCTGTCTCAGTATGGAAACTGTCTCTGTCTCAGTATGGAAACTGTCTCTGTCTCAGTATGGAAACTGTCTCTGTCTCAGTATGGAAACTGTCTCTGTCTCAGTATGGAAACTGTCTCAGTATGGAAACTGTCTCAGTATGGAAACTGTCTCTGTATGGAAACTGTCTCTGTATGGAAACTGTCTCTGTCTCAGTATGGAAACTGTCTCTGTCTCAGTATGGAAACTGTCTCTCAGTATGGAAACTGTCTCTGTCTCAGTATGGAAACTGTCTCTGTCTCTCAGTATGGAAACTGTCTCTGTCTCAGTATGGAAACTGTCTCTGTCTCAGTATGGAAACTGTCTCTGTCTCAGTATGGAAACTGTCTCTGTCTCAGTATGGAAACTGTCTCTGTCTCAGTATGGAAACTGTCTCTGTCTCAGTATGGAAACTGTCTCTGTCTCAGTATGGAAACTGTCTCTGTCTCAGTATGGAAACTGTCTCTGTCTCAGTATGGAAACTGTCTCTGTCTCAGTATGGAAACTGTCTCTGTCTCAGTATGGAAACTGTCTCTGTCTCAGTATGGAAACTGTCTCTGTCTCAGTATGGAAACTGTCTCTGTCTCAGTATGGAAACTGTCTCTGTCTCAGTACTGTCTCTGTATGGAAACTGTCTCAGTATGGAAACTGTCTCTGTCTCTGTCTCAGTATGGAAACTGTCTCTGTCTCAGTATGGAAACTGTCTCTGTCTCAGTATGAAACTGAAACTGTCTCTGTCTCAGTATGGAATCTGTCTCAGTATGGAAACTGTCTCTGTCTCAGTATGGAAACTGTCTCTGTCTCAGTATGGAAACTGTCTGTCTCAGTATGGAATCTGTCTCTGTCTCAGTATGGAAACTGTCTCTGTCTCAGTATGGAAACTGTCTCTGTCTCAGTATGGAAACTGTCTCTGTTTCAGTATGGAAACTGTCTCTGTCTCAGTATGGAAACTGTCTCTGTCTCAGTATGGAAACTGTCTCTGTCTCAGTATGGAAACTGTCTCTGTTTCAGTATGGAAACTGTCTCTGTCTCAGTATGGAAACTGTCTCTGTCTCAGTATGGAAACTGTCTCTGTCTCAGTATGGAAACTGTCTCAGTATGGAAACTGTCTCTGTCTCAGTATGGAAACTGTCTCTGTCTCAGTATGGAAACTGTCTCTGTCTCAGTATGGAAACTGTCTCTGTCTCAGTATGGAAACTGTCTCTGTCTCAGTATGGAAACTGTCTCTGTCTCAGTATGGAAACTGTCTCTGTCTCAGTATGGAAACTGTCTCTGTCTCTGTATGGAAACTCTCTGTCTCAGTATGGAATCTGTCTCTGTCTCAGTATGGAATCTGTCTCTGTCTCAGTATGGAAACTGTCTCTGTCTCAGTATGGAAACTGTCTCTGTCTCAGTATGGAAACTGTCTCTGTCTCAGTATGGAAACTGTCTCTGTCTCAGTATGGAAACTGTCTCTGTCTCAGTATGGAAACTGTCTCTGTCTCAGTATGGAAACTGTCTCTGTCTCAGTATGGAAACTGTCTCAGTATGGAAACTGTCTCTGAAACTGTCTCTGTCTCAGTATGGAAACTGTCTCTGTCTCAGTATGGAAACTGTCTCTGTTTCAGTATGGAAACTGTCTCTGTCTCTGTTTCAGTATGGAAACTGTCTCTGTCTCAGTATGGAAACTGTCTCTGTCTCAGTATGGAAACTGTCTCTGTCTCAGTATGGAAACTGTCTCTGTCTCAGTATGGAAACTGTCTCTGTATGGAAACTGTCTCTGTATGGAAACTGTCTCTGTATGGAAACTGTCTCTGTCTCAGTATGGAAACTGTCTCTGTCTCAGTATGGAAACTGTCTCTGTCTCAGTATGGAAACTGTCTCTGTCTCAGTATGGAAACTGTCTCTGTCTCAGTATGGAAACTGTCTCTGTTTCAGTATGGAAACTGTCTCTGTCTCAGTATGGAAACTGTCTCAGTATGGAAACTGTCTCTGTCTCAGTATGGAAACTGTCTCTGTCTCAGTATGGAAACTGTCTCTGTCTCAGTATGGAAACTGTCTCTGTCTCAGTATGGAAACTGTCTCTGTCTCAGTATGGAAACTGTCTCTGTCTCAGTATGGAAACTGTCTCTGTCTCAGTATGGAAACTGTCTCAGTATGGAAACTGTCTCTGTCTCAGTATGGAAACTGTCTCTGTCTCAGTATGGAAACTGTCTCTGTCTCAGTATGGAAACTGTCTCTGTATGGAAACTGTCTCAGTATGGAAACTGTCTCTGTCTCAGTATGGAAACTGTCTCTGTCTCAGTATGGAAACTGTCTCTGTCTCAGTATGGAAACTGTCTCTGTCTCAGTATGGAAACTGTCTCTGTCTCAGTATGGAAACTGTCTCTGTCTCAGTATGGAAACTGTCTCTGTATGGAAACTGTCTCTGTTTCAGTATGGAAACTGTCTCTGTTTCAGTATGGAAACTGTCTCTGTTTCAGTATGGAAACTGTCTCTGTCTCAGTATGGAAACTGTCTCAGTATGGAAACTGTCTCTGTTTCAGTATGGAAACTGTCTCTGTCTCAGTATGGAAAGTGGAATCAGTATGGAAACTGTCTCAGTATGGAAACTGTCTCTGTCTCAGTATGGAAACTGTCTCTGTCTCAGTATGGAAACTGTCTCTGTCTCAGTATGGAAACTGTTTCAGTATGAAACTGTCTCTGTCTCAGTATGGAAACTGTCTCTGTCTCAGTATGGAAACTGTCTCTGTCTCTGTATGGAAACTGTCTCTGTCTCATGGAAACTGTCTCTGTCTCAGGAAACTGTCTCTGTCTCAGTATGGAAACTGTCTCAGTATGGAAACTGTCTGTATCTGTCTCAGTATGGAAACTGTCTCTGTCTCAGTATGGAAACTGTCTCTGTCTCAGTATGGAAACTGTCTCTGTCTCAGTATGGAAACTGTCTCTGTCTCAGTATGGAAACTGTCTCTGTCTCAGTATGGAAACTGTCTCTGTCTCAGTATGGAAACTGTCTCTGTCTCAGTATGGAAACTGTCTCTGTCTCAGTATGGAAACTGTCTCTGTCTCTGTATGGAAACTGTCTCTGTCTCAGTATGGAAACTGTCTCTGTCTCAGTATGGAAACTGTCTCAGTATGGAAACTGTCTCTGTCTCAGTATGGAAACTGTCTCTGTCTCAGTATGGAAACTGTCTCTGTCTCAGTATGGAAACTGTCTCTGTCTCAGTATGGAAACTGTCTCTGTCTCAGTATGGAAACTGTCTCTGTCTCAGTATGGAAACTGTCTCTGTCTCAGTATGGAAACTGTCTCTGTCTCAGTATGGAAACTGTCTCTGTCTCAGTATGGAAACTGTCTCTGTCTCAGTATGGAAACTGTCTCAGTATGGAAACTGTCTCTGTCTCAGTATGGAAACTGTCTCTGTCTCAGAAATGGAAACTGTCTCTGTCTCAGTATGGAAACTGTCTCTGTCTCAGTATGGAAACTGTCTCTCAGTATGGAAACTGTCTCTCAGTATGGAAACTGTCTCTGTCTCAGTATGGAAACTGTCTCTGTCTCAGTATGGAAACTGTCTCTGTTTCAGTATGGAAACTGTCTCTGTTTCAGTATGGAAACTGTCTCTGTTTCAGTATGGAAACTGTCTCAGTATGGAAACTGTCTCAGTATGGAAACTGTCTCTGTCTCAGTATGGAAACTGTCTCAGTATGGAAACTGTCTCAGTATGGAAACTGTCAGTTCTCTCAGTATGGAAACTGTCTCTGTCTCAGTATGGAAACTGTCTCTGTCTGTATGGAAACTGTCTCTGTATGGAAACAAACTGTCTCTGTATGGAAACTGTCTCTGTCTCAGTATGGTAACTGTCTCTGTCTCAGTATGGTAACTGTCTCTGTCTCAGTATGGAAACTGTTTCTGTCTCAGTATGGAAACTGTCTCTGTATGGAAACTGTCTGTCTCAGTATGGAAACTGTCTCTGTCTCTGTATGGAAACTGTCTCTGTCTCTGTATGGAAACTGTCTCTGTCTCTGTATGGAAACTGTCTCTGTCTCAGTATGGAAACTGTCTCTGTCTCAGTATGGAAACTGTCTCTGTCTCAGTATGGAAACTGTCTCTGTATGGAAACTGTCTCTGTATGGAAACTGTCTCTGTCTCTGTATGGAAACTGTCTCTGTCTCTGTATGGAAACTGTCTCTGTCTCAGTATGGAAACTGTCTCTGTCTCAGTATGGAAACTGTCTCTGTCTGTCTCAGTATGGAAACTGTCTCTGTCTCAGTATGGAAACTGTCTCAGTATGGAAACTGTCTCTGTCTCAGTATGGAAACTGTCTCTGTCTCAGTATGGAAACTGTCTCTGTCTCAGTATGGAAACTGTCTCTGTCTCAGTATGGAAACTGTCTCAGTATGGAAACTGTCTCTGTCTCAGTATGGAAACTGTCTCTGTCTCAGTATGGAAACTGTCTCTGTCTCAGTATGGAAACTGTCTCTGTCTCAGTATGGAAACTGTCTCTGTCTCAGTATGGAAACTGTCTCTGTCTCAGTATGGAAACTGTCTCTGTCTCAGTATGGAAACTGTCTCAGTATGGAAACTGTCACTGTCTCTGTCTCAGTATGGAAACTGTCTCAGTATGGAAACTGTCTCAGTATGGAAACTGTCTCTGTCTCAGTATGGAAACTGTCTCTGTCTCAGTATGGAAACTGTCTCTGTCTCAGTATGGAAACTGTCTCAGTATGGAAACTGTCTCAGTATGGAAACTGTCTCTGTCTCAGTATGGAAACTGTCTCTGTCTCAGTATGGAAACTGTCTCTGTCTCAGTATGGAAACTGTCTCTGTCTCAGTATGGAAACTGTCTCTGTCTCAGTATGGAAACTGTCTCTGTCTCAGTATGGAAACTGTCTCTGTCTCAGTATGGAAACTGTCTCTGTCTCAGTATGGAAACTGTCTCTGTCTCAGTATGGAAACTGTCTCTGTCTCAGTATGGAAACTGTCTCTGTATGGAAACTGTCTCTGTATGGAAACTGTCTCTGTCTCAGTATGGAAACTGTCTCTGTTTCAGTATGGAAACTGTCTCTGTTTCAGTATGGAAACTGTCTCTGTCTCAGTATGGAAACTGTCTCTGTCTCAGTATGGAAACTGTCTCTGTCTCAGTATGGAAACTGTCTCTGTCTCAGTATGGAAACTGTCTCTGTCTCAGTATGGAAACTGTCTCTGTATGGAAACTGTCTCAGTATGGAAACTGTCTCTGTCTCAGTATGGAAACTGTCTCTGTCTCAGTATGGAAACTGTCTCTGTCTCAGTATGGAAACTGTCTCTGTTTCAGTATGGAAACTGTCTCTGTTTCAGTATGGAAACTGTCTCTGTCTCAGTATGGAAACTGTCTCAGTATGGAAACTGTCTCTGTTTCAGTATGGAAACTGTCTCTGTCTCAGTATGGAAACTGTCTCAGTATGGAAACTGTCTCTGTCTCTGTCTCAGTATGGAAACTGTCTCTGTTCTCAGTATGGAAACTGTCTCTGTCTCAGTATGGAAACTGTCTCAGTATGGAAACTGTCTCAGTATGGAAACTGTCTCTGTCTCAGTATGGAAACTGTCTCTGTCTCAGTATGGAAACTGTCTCTGTCTCAGTATGGAAACTGTCTCTGTCTCAGTATGGAAACTGTCTCTGTCTCAGTATGGAAACTGTCTCTGTCTCAGTATGGTAACTGTCTCTGTCTCAGTGGAAACTGTCTCTGGAAACTGTCTCTGTCTCAGTATGGAAACTGTCTCTGTCTCAGTATGGAAACTGTCTCTGTCTCTCAGTATGGAAACTGTCTCAGTATGGAAACTGTCTCAGTATGGAAACTGTCTCTGTCTCAGTATGGAAACTGTCTCTGTCTCAGTATGGAAAGTATGGAAACTGTCTCTGTCTCTGTATGGAAAGTATGGAAACTGTCTCTGTCTCAGTATGGAAACTGTCTGTCTCTGTATGGAAACTGTCTCTGTCTCAGTATGGAAACTGTCTCTGTCTCAGTATGGAAACTGTCTCTGTCTCAGTATGGAAACTGTCTCTGTCTCAGTATGGAAACTGTCTCTGTCTCAGTATGGAAACTGTCTCAGTATGGAAACTGTCTCTGTATGGAAACTGTCTCTGTCTCAGTATGGAAACTGTCTCTGTTTCAGTATGGAAACTGTCTCTGTCTCTGTCTCAGTATGGAAACTGTCTCTGTTTCAGTATGGAAACTGTCTCTGTCTCAGTATGAAACTGTCTCTGTTTCAGTATGGAAAAACTGTCTCAGTATGGAAACTGTCTCTGTCTCAGTTTGGAAACTGCATCTGGAAACTGTCTCTGTCTCAGTATGGAAACTGTCTCTGTTTCAGTATGGAAACTGTCTCTGTCTCAGTATATGGAAACTGTCTCTGTCTCAGTATGGAAACTGTCTCTGTATCTCTCAGTATGGAAAGTCTCTGTCTCAGTATGGAAACTGTCTCTGTCTCAGTATGGAAACTGTCTCTGTCTCAGTATGGAAACTGTCTCTGTCTCAGTATGGAAACTGTCTCTGTATGGAAACTGTCTCTAGGTTACATGGAAACTGTCTCTCAGTATGGAAACTGTCTCTGTATGGAAACTGTCTGGAAACTGTCTGTTTCAGTATGGAAACTGTCTCTGTCTCAGTATGGAAACTGTCAGTATGGAAACTGTTCTCAGTATGGAAACTGTCTCTGTTTCAGTATGGAAACTGTCTGGAAACTGTCTCTGTCTCAGTATGGAAACTGTCTCTGTCTCAGTATGGAAACTGTCTCTGTTTCAGTATGGAAACTGTCTCTGTCTCAGTATGGAAACTGTCTCTGTCTCAGTATGGAAACTGTCTCTGTATGGAAACTGTCTCAGTATGGAAACTGTCTCTGTCTCAGTATGGAAACTGTATCAGTATGGAAACTGTCTCTGTCTCAGTATGGAAACTGTCTCAGTATGGAAACTGTCTCAGTATGGAAACTGTCTCTGTCTCAGTATGGAAACTGTCTCTGTCTCAGTATGGAAACTGTCTCTGTATGGAAACTGTCTCTGTCTCAGTATGGAAACTGTCTCTGTCTCAGTATGGAAACTGTCTCTGTTTCAGTATGGAAACTGTCTCTGTCTCAGTATGGAAACTGTCTCTGTTTCAGTATGGAAACTGTCTCTGTCTCAGAAACTGTCTCTGATGGAAACTGTCTCAGTATTGAAACTGTCTCTGTTTCAGTATGGAAACTGTCTCTGTTTCAGTATGGAAACTGTCTCAGTATGGAAACTGTCTCTGTCTCAGTATGGAAACTGTCTCTGTTTCAGTATGGAAACTGTCTCTGTCTCAGTATGGAAACTGTCTCTGTTTCAGTATGGAAACAGTTTCCATACTGATGGAAACTGTCTCCATACTGTCTCTGTCTCTGGAAACTGTCTCAGAGATCTTGTTTCCATATGGAAACTGTCTTTCCATATGAAACAGAGACAGTTTCCAGTATGGAAATGTCTCAGAACTGTCTTTCCATATGGTAGACGATTTCTCTGAGACAGAGACTGTCTCTGTTCAGTATGGAAACTGTCTCTGTATATGGAAACTGTCTCTGTTCAGTATCAGTATGGACTGTCTCTGTCTCAATTGTCCATGTCTCAGTATGGAAACTGTCTCTGTCTCAGAGTAACTGTCTCAGTATGGAGAACTGTCTCTGTCTCATACTGTCTCTGTCTCTGAGAAACAGTTCTGTCTCTGTCAGTTTCTCAGTATAACTGTCTCTGTCTCAGATGGAAACTGTCTCTGTCTCAGTATGGAAACTGTCTCTGTTTCAGTATGGAAACTGTCTGTCTCAGTACTGTCTCAGTATGGAAACTGTCTCTGTCTCAGTATGGAAACTGTCTCAGTATGGAAACTGTCTCAGTATGGAAACTGTCTCAGTATGGAAACTGTCTCAGTATGGAAACTGTCTCTGTCTCAGTATGGAAACTGTCTCTGTCTCAGTATGGAAACTGTCTCTGTCTCAGTATGGAAACTG
>NW_027037331.1:0-18744 GCF_034236695.1 Oncorhynchus nerka
TGTGTAGCTTAGAGTGTGGAGAGTCTTAGAGTGATAATTGCGTTATTATCGTATTTCGTCGCCTCCTATCTGCCTAGCAGCTAGCATACGTTCACCGGCTACCGTAGCACTGTAGTAACTATCACACTCAACCGAACGACTTGATTAGTGTAGTATTAGATAGCTACATAGTTGTCTTTGCTGTCTTCGTATCCAAGATAATTGTGTAGTTTAGAGTGTAGTCTTAGAGTGATTATCTTAATTCACCGAGGTTAGCTAGCCAGCTATTTTGTCGCCTAACGTAGGAGACACTCCTAGCTAGCCAATAGCCAGCCAACGTCTACTGAATAGAACTTTCGCATTCCCGGTCGCATTCCGCGTCGCTCCACAGGTAGTATCACTTTTTCACTTCATTTCATTACAGTCCCAACGGTGTGATTTGTTTGATCGTAGCTAGCTACATAGCTAGCTACATAGCCGTCTTTTTTCAAAGATAATTGTGTAGTCTAGAGCGATTTTCTAGGTTAGCTAGCCAGCTATTGTCGTTCTCCTACGCAACGTAACGTAACTAACACTGCTAGCTAGCCAGCTAGCTCCCGAAAGCAGCATTGTAGAAACTTCACACTCAACGGTACGACTTGATTAGGTAGTGTCAACAACGCAGCTAGCCTACCCCAGCAGTACTCTATCATTTTAATCATTTTAGTCAATTAGATTCTTGCTACGTAAGCTTAACTTTCTGAACATTCGAGACGTGTAGTCCACTTGTCATTCCAATCTCCTCTGCATTAGCGTAGCCTCTTTCTCTAGCCTGTCAACTATGTGTCTGTCTATCCCTGTTCTCTCCTCTCTGCACAGACCATACAAACGCTCCACACCGCATGGCCGCAGCCACCTAATCTGGTGGTCCCAGCGCACACGACCCACGTGGAGTTCCAGGTCTCCGGTAGCCTCTGGAACTGCCGATCTGCGGCCAACAAGGCAGAGTTCATCTCAGCCTATGTCTCCTCCAGTCCTCGACTTCTTGGCTCTGACGGAAACATGGATCACCACAGACAACACCGTTACTCCTACTGCTCTCTCTTCGTCCGCCCACGTGCTCTCGCACACCCCGAGAGCTTCTGGTCAGCGGGGTGGTGGCACCGGGATCCTCATCTCCCAAGTGGTCATTTCTCTTTCTCCCCTTACCCATCTGTCTATCGCCTCCTTTGAATTCCATGCTGTCACAGTTACCAGCCCTTTCAAGCTTAACATCCTTATCATTTATCGCCCTCCAGGTTCCTCGAGAGTTCATCAATGAGCTTGATGCCTTGATAAGCTCCTTTCCTGAGGACGGCTCACCTCTCACAGTTCTGGGCGACTTTAACCTCCCCACGTCTACCTTGACTCATTCCTCTCTGCCTCCTTCTTTCCACTCCTCTCCTCTTTTGACCTCACCCTCTCACCTTCCCCTACTCACAAGGCAGGCAATACGCCGACCTCATCTTTACTAGATGCTGTTCCTCCACTAACCTCATTGCAACTCCCTCCAAGTCTCCGACCACTACCTGTATCCTTTTCCCTCTCGCTCTCATCCAACACTTCCCACACTGCCCCTACTCGGATGGTATCGCGCCGTCCCAACCTTCGCTCTCTCTCCCCCGCTACTCTCTCCTCTTCCATCCTATCATCTCTTCCCTCTGCTCAAACCTTCTCCAACCTATCTCCTGATTCTGCCTCCTCAACCCTCCTCTCCTCCCTTTCTGCATCCTTTGACTCTCTATGTCCCCTATCCTCCAGGCCGGCTCGGGGTCCTCCCCTCCCGCTCCGTGGCTCGACGACTCATTGCGAGCTCACAGAACAGGACTCCGGGCAGCCGAGCGGAAATGGAGGAAATCTCGCCTCCCTGCAGACCTGGCATCCTTTCACTCCCTCCTCTCTACATTTTCCTCCTCTGTCTCTGCTGCTAAAGCCACTTTCTACCACTCTAAATTCCAAGCATCTGCCTCTAACCCTAGGAAGCTCTTTGCCACCTTCTCCTCCCTCTTGAATCCTCCTCCCCTCCCCTCCTCCTCTCTGCAGATGACTTCAACCATTTTGAAAAGAAGGTCGACGACATCCGATCCTCGTTTGCTAAGTCAAACGACACCGCTGGTTCTGCTCACACTGCCCTACCCTGTGCTCTGACCTCTTCTCTCTCTCTCCAGATGACATCTCACGTCTTGTGACGGCCGGCCGCCCAACAACCTGCCCGCTTGACCCTATCCCCTCCTCTCTTCTCCAGACCATCTCCGGTGACCTTCTCCCTTACCTCACCTCGCTCATCAACTCTCATCCCTGACCGCTGGCTACGTCCCTCCCGTCTTTCAAGAGAGCGAGAGTTGCACCCTTCTGAAAAAACCTACAATCGATCCTCCGATGTCAACAACTACAGACCAGTATCCCTTCTTTCTTTTCTCTCCAAAACTCTTGAACGTGCCGTCCTTGGCCAGCTCTCCCGCTATCTCTCTCAGAATGACCTCTTGATCCAAATCAGTCAGGTTTCAAGACTAGTCATTCAACTGAGACTGCTCTTCTCTGTATCACGGAGGCGCTCCGCACTGCTAAAGCTAACTCTCTCCTCTGCTCTCATCCTTCTAGACCTATCGGCTGCCTTCGATACTGTGAACCATCAGATCCTCCTCTCCACCCTCTCCGAGTTGGGCATCTCCGGCGCGGCCCACGCTTGATTGCGTCCTGCCCTGACAGGTCGCTCCTACCAGGTGGCGTGGCGAGAATCAGGTCTCCTCACCACGTGCTCTCACCACAGTGTCCCCCAGGGCTCTGTTCTAGGCCCTCTCCTATTCTCGCTATACATAAGTCTTGGCTCTGTCATAACCCTCATGGTCTCTCCTATCATTGCTATGCAGACACGACACACAATTAATCTTCTCCTTTCCCCTTCTGACGACCAGGTGACGGTCGCATCTCTGCATGTCTGGCAGACATATCAGTGTGGATGACGGATCATCACCTCAAGCTGAACCTCGGCAAGACGGAGCTGCTCTTCCTCCCGGGAAGGACTGCCCGTTCCATGATCTCGCCATCACGGTTGACAACTCCATTGTGTCCTCGTCCCAGAGCGCTAAGAACCTTGGCGTGATCCTGGACAACACCCTGTCGTTCTCAAATAACATCAAGGCGGTGGCCCGTTCCTGTAGGTTCATGCTCTACAACATCCGCAGAGTACGACCCTGCCTCACACAGGAAGCGGCGCAGGTCCTAATCCAGGCACTTGTCATCTCCCGTCTGGATTACTGCAACTCGCTGTTGGCTGGGCTCCCTGCCTGTGCCATTAAACCCCTACAACTCATCCAGAACGCCGCAGCCCGTCTGGTGTTCAACCTTCCCAAGTTCTCTCACGTCACCCCGCTCCTCCGCTCTCTCCACTGGCTTCCAGTTGAAGCTCGCATCCGCTACAAGACCATGGTGCTTGCCTACGGAGCTGTGAGGGGAACGGCACCTCACTACCTCCAGGCTCTGATCAGGCCCTACACCCAAACAAGGGCACTGCGTTCATCCACCTCTGGCCTGCTCGCCTCCCTACCACTGAGGAAGTACAGTTCCCGCTCAGCCCAGTCAAAACTGTTCGCTGCTCTGGCCCCCCAATGGTGGAACAAACTCCCTCACGACGCCAGGACAGCGGAGTCAATCACCACCTTCCGGAGACACCTGAAACCCCACCTCTTTAAGGAATACCTAGGATAGGATAAAGTAATCCTTCTCCCCTCCCCCCTTAAAAGACCTAGATGCACTATTGTAAAGTGGCTGTTCCACTGGATGTCATAAGGTGAAAGCACCAATTTGTAAGTCGCTCTGGATAAGAGCGTCTGCTAAATGACTTAAATGTAAATGTAAATGTAAGAACACAGCCAAGACAACACAGGAGTGGCTTCAGGACAAGTCTCTGAATGTCCTTGAGTGGCCCAGCCAGAGCCCTGACTTGAACCTGATGGAACATCTCTGGAGAGACCTGTAAATGGCTGTGCAGCGACACTCCCCATCCAACCTGACAGATATTACAGATGTGCCAAGCTTGTAGCATCATACCCAAGAAGACTTGAGGCTGTATTTTCTGCTGAAGGTACTTCCACAAAGTCCTGAATAAAGGGTCTGAATACTTATGAAATGTGATATTTTGTTTGTTATTATTGGATATTGTTTGTAGATTGATAAAAAACAACAATTGAATCAATTTTAGAATAAGGCTGTAACGTAACAAAATATGGAAAAAGTTAAGGGGTCTGAATACTTTCCAAATGCACTGTATATGTGTTAGACAACCAACTTTGTGGTCAGTTTGTTTATGGTCTTTACTTGTTCTTGCCATCGTTGTTGTAATGCAATGTAACAAAACAGATACATTCTCAGCAACCTGCCCATAGCAACTCAATGGAATTTATTAATTGAAGGGTGTCTTCAAATGTCTTATATAATATTGTCTGCACAATCTCCATATAGACTGACGCCTTTGTTGTGGAAATCAATGACTCCCTGGTTCTCGGGACTAGCTTTACAGATGTAGGATCTTAATTAGAACTTTCCTGCAATGTAGGGAATAAATACAAAAGAATCCACTGACATTTCAGACTTGATTTTCCCTTTTGAAAATTCCATCAACCCATACAAAAATGTCCATAAATTATAATTCACATAATAATTCACATTTCCTGTTGCTGCAGGATTGTTTTCCTGCTGTAGCAAGCTGGCTCAAATTAAGGTCCTACATCTGTAATGAACACCAGGGAGACAGAGAGCTGGTTTCAAGCGCGCGGCGCAGCAGGTGTTTATTGCAAAGGTCCACAGGAGGAGGCAGGTAGCTGGGTCCAGGGGCAGGCAGAAGGTCATACACAGGGGGTCCAAAAGGCAACAGTACAGGCAGGGAAAAGGCTAGTAATGTAGTCCGGGAGATCAGGCAATAGGTAGATAACAGGGAATAGGCAAAAATCAAAGGCAACAGTGCTCAAAAGACATGTGTCACAAAACCAACAATACCTCACAGTGATGGGGTGCAAAGAACTGAACTAAATAGTGTGTGATAATGACATACAGTTGTGTGAACAGGTGATTAGAATTCAGGTGATTGGGAACTAGAGAGTGAGCTGCATTCAGGGGATCTAGGTGTTTGAGAGTGTGAGCCGGAAAGTGGTCTGGAAAGTAAGCTGTGTTCAGGGGATCTACGTGTTTGAGGGTGTGAGTTGGAAGCAGACTTTACAACTTCAAGTTTTAATATTACATGCACAAGTACATTGAAATGTCTTTCTTGCAAACTCAAAGCCCAACAATGCAATAATTAATAACAATGTATTACAAAAAAATAATAGTAATAAAAAATATGAAAAACACTAAGTAAAAACTCCATCACTCCCCTTCTTGGTCAAATAGTCCTTACACAGCCTGGAGGTGTGTTGGGCCATTGTCCTGTTGAAAAACAAATGATAGTTCCACTACTTCGGCCGATGGGATGGCATCGCTGCCGAATGCAGTGGTAGCCATGCTGGTTGGTCTCGTTCTTGAATTTCAAATACATCATAGACAGTGTCACCAGCGATAGCACGCCCACACCATCACACCTCCTCCTCCATGCTTCAGGAACCACACATACGGAAAATCATCTGTTCACCTACACTTCATCACAAAGACGAAATGAGTTGAACCAAAATCGCAAAATTTGGACTCATCAGACCAAAGGACAGATTTCCACCAGTCTAATATCCATTGCTCGTGTTTCTTTGGCCCAAGCAAAATCTCTTCTTATTGTGATGTCCTTTAGTAGTGATTTCTTTGCAACAGTTCATCCATGAAGGCCTGATTCCAATATACTCCTCTGAACAATTGATATTGAGATGTGTCTGTTACTGAACTCTGTGAAGCATTTATTTGGGTTGGGAACTCTAAATGAACTTATTCTCTGCAGCAGAGGCACTCTGGGTCTTCCTTTCCTGTGGCTGTCTCATGAGCCAGTTTCATCATTGCGCTTGATGGTTTTTACACTGCACTTGAAGAAACTTTCAGTTCTTGAAATGTTCGCATTTCGACTGACCTTCATATCTAAAGTAATGATGGATTGTCGTCTTTCACTTATTTGAGCTGTTCATAATATGGACTTGGTCTTTTTACCAAATAGGGCTATCATCTATACCACCCCCTACCTTATCACAACACAACTGATTGGCTCAAACGCATTAGAAGGAAATAAATTCACATATGAACTTTTAAACAAAATCACCTGTTAATTGAAATGTATTCCATGCACACCTCATGGCTAGTTGAGAATGCCAGAGTGTGCAAAGCTGCCATCAAGGCAAAGGGTGGCCATTTTGAAGAAACTCAATTATAAAATATAAATATAACACTTGTTTGGTTACTACATGATTCCATATTTGCTATTTCATAGTTTTGATGTCTTCACTATTATTCTACAATGTAGAACATAGTACAAATAAAGAAAACACTTTTGAGTTAGGTGTGTCCAAACTTTTAACTGGTACTGTATATACAGCAAATATTTAGAACTCAATTCCAATACCATATTTACAAATGCAGGGATACAGGAGTGATGGAGGAGATATGTATAGGGTAAGGTGACTAGGCAACAGGATATGAGATCAGAGTAGCAGCAGCTTGTGTGAGTGGGTGTGCTAGTGTGTATTTGAGAGACAGTATAAATGTATGAGCATATTATGTGTGAGTGAACAAATGATGGAGTGAGTGTTTGTGTGTGTTGGAGTGACAGTGTGTGCGAGTGTGCTTAGGGCCCTGAGAGTGTGCATAGAGACAGTGCAAATACTGAAATAAAAAAGGTTAATAAAGACACACAAGGTCAACTCTGTCAAAGGTAAACATCTGTACCACATGGGCGTGGAGTGAATCTGCCAACACCAATGGTGTTCAGTACAGAAGTCCCCAGCACTAGTGGGTTAAATGTTATATAACTTCATTTAGGCAGAACATTTAGACAGATTTAACTCTTGCCTAACCTGATTGTTCCCTGCTCCTCCTCCTTCGTAATCCTGAGCCAAGATTGGCTGCCTCCATTTGATATCCCCCTTCCTTTGTCTTTCTTCTGGTAGGCTCTGCTTGAGTCCCAAATGGCACCCTATTCCCCTACGAGTGCCTCCCCTTTGAATAGAACCCGGTGGTCTGATAAAGTACTGCATTATGTAGGAATAGGGTGGCATTTGGGATGTAAATTTGTCTTCGCCTGTTAATAACTCAGAAGACGGTGAGGCTTTGTAATCTACAGATCAGCTTTACCTCAAACAAACTGTATTGTGATGACTTCAGAGACAACACCAGGGAACCGCAGTAATGACAGTAAATTGAGTTTAAAAGCTATTTATACAAGTTACTGAGTGTAAAGTGAAAGCTGATTCATGGTGACTGAGTTTGAATTTATAAAACACCTGTAATCTGAGAAAGAGATGATGACTGACAGATAGATGGGTGGGTGATGAAAGAGGCACACGTGAGAGCATTAATATGGCTTATCACTGATACTCTGAGAGAGTTAATACTACACAGGCTCGGGTGTTCAGTCCCCAAGGTAGGTTAAGGATCTCAACAGGCAGAGATGAATCCAGATGATGATGATGGGTAAACACACCTGACAACAGCCAGGTATAACGTGAGATGATGGTGATGGCACATCCTTTTCTCTCTCAGACAAGAAAATCAGAAGATGCACGAATTTGAACATTAATTTGTCTCTGTCTTCCTCCACTCCAACTCTCTCGTTTTCCTTTTCATTCCAAATGTTTTTGGCAGTATTTCAGTGTTAAGATTTTACAACATGTTTTAAAACACCCGGGCCAGTTTACAGCAAAGGCCTTACATGTAATTAGTCTTAACAAAGCATTTGTTTCCAAAAGCTAGAGATTTACTCTGGGACTGTAGTGAAGGAAACCTTTGATTCACTAGACTGTGAAATACCATCAGAGGCAAAAGGAGGAGTGAAAAAGTGGGAATAAGAGACGAGGAGATCAGCCAAGTGGAGTAGAGTATGTCAGAAACATGTAACAATGAGTGTGTTAAGTCTGAGCAAAACGTTGATGAATTGGAGTTCGAGGTCACAACAGTTGGTTGAAGGATATCATGCACCTATGGATATATAGATACATAACATATAGATACTGTGCATACATATGAGATCATGCAGCTATGGATACATAGATACATATAGATACTGTGCATACATATGAGATCATGCAGCTATGGATACATAGATACATATAGATACTGTGCATACATATGAGATCATGCAGCTATGGATACATAGATACTGTGCATACATATGAGATCATGCAGCTATGGATACATAGATACTGTGCATACATATGAGATCATGCAGCTATGGATACATAGATACATATAGATACTGTGCATACATATGAGATCATGCAGCTATGGATACATAGATACATATAGATACTGTGCATACATATGAGATCATGCAGCTATGGATACATAGATACATATAGATACTGTGCATACATATGAAATCATGCAGCTATGGATACATAGATACTGTGCATACATATGAGATCATGCAGCTATGATACATATAGATACTGTACATACATATGAGCTCATACAGAGATATGCCAAAGAGAGTGGTGACCGTCTGAGTGGAGTAGAGACACAACATACGTTTTGAGGCTCTCATGAGTTTAGCTCTTAAGAAGCCTTACTGTCTCTAATACTCTGTTAATAATATACACAATAATATACACGTACAGGCCAACATACAGTAAATTCACATGTATTTATTTTTTAATTTAACTAGGCAAGTCAGTTAAGAACAAATTCGTATTTACAATGACGGCCTACACCGGCCAAACCCTAACCCGGACAACGGTGGGCCAATTGTACACCACCCTATGGGACAGCCAGTTGTGATACAGCCTGGAGTCGAACCAGGGTCTGTAGTGACGCCTCTAGCACTGAGATGCAGTGCCTTAGACCGCTGCGCCACTCGGGAGCCCCATGCGTACATTGCAGACATTGAGGTGGTTAGAAAGAGACAAAAGGTAAATGTAAACTTAGAACACTGCAATCTATGCTCTCATGAGGTTTTTATTGGCCACGTTTCAGCCCTTCTTCACCAGGTTAGTTCTTATCTGATATTAAACACTTGTTCAGAAACATGGGATATGTGTATGTAACTTTCTCCAATATTGATTGGAGAGAGGATGAAACAAAAAAGTGCCTGCTTGAGACCCGATATGAGATATAACTAGAGCATGTTGAGGGATCTTTTAAATTCACACGTTCACATCGCCAAAGGGAGCTAAGACAAGATTGACACATATCACGATACTTGACGTCATCACCCTTCATCATTCAGTTGACATTGCAAGGTATTGCGCAACCAACAGATTATACCTACATGTTTACTATACTGGAGTGTAGATACAGGAAGTTACAGTATGTAAGAGGGACATGAAGCACTTGGAATGTGGCAGCAACACGCTACAGTCGTGGATAATATGAAATGAACTCCCATTTTTATTTTCAGGAACAACAATGACCATAGAGACACCTTACCATAGAGACTTGATGTTGAGTTTGTTTTTCTTTTGTTTAACACTTTTTGGTTACTACATGATTCCATAAGTGTTATTTCATAGTTTTGATGCCTTCGCTATTATTCTACAATGTACAAAATAGTAAAAATAAAAAATAAAAAAGTCCTTGAATGAGTAGGTGTTATCTAAACTTTTGACTGGTACGCTATATGTAGATATATTTGTTTTTCCATTTTTTTTTAGAGTACATGTTAATTATACAGTTACATTTTTTTACAATATTATAAACAAGTAAAAATATGATAAAATGCCTCTAGTTGTGAGAACTCTACAGGGTCACTTAAGTTATTGCTGATAGGGATGTCCCACAACTCATCACTAGGGAAGATTGGTCCTTGCTATTCGGGATCTTCCGTATATCCCTACCACACTGAAGTTGACATAAAAAAATGGTTAAGGCTATGGATTATGGTTAAGGAAGTTGCGGTTAATTGAGTTAGGGTTGGTGTGGGATGTCCCAGGGACCGGGTTACGCTAACCAAGGAGGATTCTTTTAGATTGAGACAGTCCACACCTGGCAAATTTACTTATGACAAGTCTTAGCTGGTTAAAGCTGTTTATGAAACATCTAGCAGGACTGTGACACAGGTGACTCTGGTATTAGAGGACAATCTTTTCAAATAGAAACTGTGCTTTCATTTTATGGAATAATCTCCTCAAAAAACGAAATGTTGGTATTCTTTAATTAGTCCCAAAAGACTTTGAATGTCAGCGATCAAATTTTCAAGACATAGGACTTTCAAAAGAAGATAGTTAGAATTTAAGCCACATCATCATGAGGATGTGTTATGCAAAGTTAGTTCAACAGTGGACTAATGCAAGAAAAAAAAAAAAAAAGATCATTTTTGAACCTGGTATCCTTTAAAGCCGCTTGTTTGTTCATTTTAAATGGCACATAGTTGTACTGTACTTTGGGTAGTTTGTAGTACTCAGACTATATAATATAGAAAATATATACACCTTTAAACAAATACTTTCAGCACACATTTCTCTTGGAATCCTCAAATAACTTTTAATTGAAACTGTAGATTTAAATAAATGAAATCATACTACATATTCAACAATCTAAAATACTTCTCCTGCTTACGTTAATACATCTTCCAAAGATAAACATGTTACACATAAAGGTTTGGTTTTGTTGCGTGTCCGTTGGACACTAAAATAGCTGGTTGGCTTATTCTCTAGGGTCAGTCAGACCAAACAGCTGCCTGTTACGTGCCACCACTATGCCAGACCAGTGTCATCGGTAGGTATAAACACCCTGCTGATTCAGAGTGCAGTGTGGTCAAGTCACCACAGGAGGAGGGCCACATCCCACCCTGCATTAGATTGAACGGCATGCACGCATGCATGTGGGGAATCAAAATTCCTATAAAGTGGCATTTATACAGTTCTGTCAGAAAAGTAATGCTGTCATTTAGGGGTGAACAGCAGGACATTACAGAATGAGTAGGGAAAGGATAAAGAAAATATATGCCCACTTCAAGTTGACTAGACCATTTAGATACTACAGATATTTATGTACCGAACAATCAGGATTAAACTAGAGATATACATCCTTGTTCAGTGAAGTGTCTGTAGATAGGCTGAAAATATGTGTCAGATTTGACTGCTTGGGATTTTTTCATATTGAGATTCTGAAGAAAAAAAACAAAACATTTTTGCATATGTATCCTCAGGTTAGAGGTACATCCTGCAGTCATACGCGTGTGTATGCCTCAGCCCCGCCACCCGCCCCGCCCACTCCAGCCACTCATGAACTGACAGTGACACGTAGTCCAACACTCGCTGAACTTAACCTACCAATAACACCTGTCAGGTTCTCATACAGGCACCAATCAGCAGCACGAGAAATGCCATGTGGGCAGACCCTGAGGTACAGAGGGACGGAAGTGGGAGGACACGACGGACACATGGACAGACGGACACAGACCTAAAACTCAACCGCTCCCGCATAGAATCAAAGCGGACAAACTTCTCTGAAAGCTGCTTCATTGTCACAGCCTGCCGATAAAGTTATGGCACCCGCTGTCTCCTCTGATTCTCTCCTCTCTGGCCGCCTCAGTCATAGGCTGAAGGTGAGAATCTCTTTGCTTTAGTCCGTCATATTTTAGATTTTCCTAGATGTCTATCTTTTTAGTCTTTATTTCCTGTTTTCTTTTTCTTTAAAGTCCTTCCTGAATGGTGATATTCTATCTTTTTTTGGCGTCTATGTTACGATATGCACACCAGTATACCCCTTGAATATATATGCCCAAATGCATTTGCTTCATTCTAAATGGTATGCTGAAATTGACATTGATTGTTTATGACTGGTTTGGAGAGCCATTCTACAGATTGATGGATTTTTCCCTCTCCGTGTTTCTAAAGAGATGGAGAATGGTGGACAGCTCCCAACCCTGAGTGATGGTTTATTTGGGTAGTTTGGTTTCTCATCGGGGGCTCTGAGGTAGATCAATGGTCTTTGAGGTCAGACAGGAAACACTAAGCGGTGGAAGGGCAGGATGGGGAGGGAAATGTAACGCAGATTTTAGCACGTTGAAGTTGACGCTTACACCACTAACGTGCGCCTGGATGGGGCCAGCCAGATATAAACCATAACTCAGATTTGAGACGAGAAAAAAAAAAACATGCATTCCTTCCTGTGCACTGTTGACTGTTCGTAGCTACAGTCCCAGCTGCTGTCAGGTTTGGTGAGAAACTAATTCCTGTGGCTGGCATTACACCTTTTATGGGTGACTAGCTGGCGCTGCCTTGAGGATAGTAGGCGCCCGCCCCGAGTGTCGAAGGGCGGCCCGAGCCCTTTGGCCAAACTCGGGGACGATCGCTGTCATGCGGGGACGATGGCTGGCTGGCAGGACGGCAGGCTGCTGGACAAGAAAATGAGGATGCATCTGAGAATTGGCACAGAGGAGGTCGCTGTAAGCAAGTGTAAACAGAGCGTGGGTGAAGGGTGGAGAGAAGGGTGGAGAAGGAGTGGTGCAGAGAGAAAGGAGTGGAGGAGAGAGAGAGAGAGAGGAGGTGGAGGAGAGAGAGAGAGAAAAGGAGTGGAGGAGAGAGAGAGAGAGAGAGAGGAGAGAGAGAGAGAGAGAGAGAGAGAGAGAAAGAAAGAGAGAAAAAGAAGAGAGAAGAGAGAGAAAGAAAGAAAGAGAGAGAGAGAGAGAGAGAGAGAGAGAGAGAGAGAGATGAGAGAAATGAGTGGAGGAGAGAGAGAAGGAGTGAGAGGAGAGAGAGAGAGAGAGAGAGAGAGAGGAGACAGAGACAGAGACAGAGACAGAGAGAGAAAGGAGTGGAGGAGAGAGAGAGAAGGAGTGGAGGAGAGAGAGAGGAAAGGAGTGGAGAGAGAGAGAGAGAGAGAGAGAGAGAGAGAGAGAGAGAGAGGAGACAGGGACAGAGACAGAGACAGAAGAAATGAGTGGAGGAGAGAGAGAGAAAGGAGTGGAGGAGAGAGAGAGAGAGAAGAGGAGTGGAGGAGAGAGAGAGAGAGAGAGAGTAAATGGTGGACTGCCACGTTACCTGCTGGGGACCAAAATATTATTTCAAGACATTCTATTGAGGATGATTGTACTGACAAATACAAGGACCTAAATATTATTCACTGAAATTCACATGGGCTAAGTGGCAATTTGAATCTCAAAAACAGACTTCAATAGTATATCACTGTAGTGAGTGTTAATAGACTCAAACATTCTTTCTCCCTCTCTGTTTGCCCCCTCTCTCTGCCCCCCCCCCCTCTCTCTCTCTCGAATCTCTTTCCCTCTTTCTATCAGACTCCCTCAGATGAGACTTTTGGCTACAAGGAGTTTGTGGAGGCAGCTAAGTATGTGAAGCATATCCCTGTGGCTCTGTGCAGCGATAAGGAGGCATGGGCCAAACTCAGCATTGCGTCTGACACTGTCGCCATCTTCAGAAAAGTAAACTACTACACCACACCTTTCACTTTGTCCATCAGAAATCACCTGCTTGACTCCCGTTACAACTACTTCGACAACAAATTTACAAGAAAATATCAACTGAAAAATGTGATTTATGTGTGTGTGTTCAGGCAGATAACCACCAAGACAAGATCACCATGAACGAGCTTCAGCTACATCACTGAAAGTACAACCAGAGTTGTAGTCACTGACCACAACACTGTTCATCTACACCTTACCACTACTCTATACAACAGCACCTATTAACAGTTATACCAGCCTTGTTATGATTACATCTTGCCAGCACATCTTTGTATTATTAGCCTTTCATGTTCAGTCATATAACCAGACCACACCTACAGACAGTTAATGTACTGGCACATGCCTATTTTGATATCTATTTCCTATAGCTCTCTCACTCTCCTCTCCTCTCAGACAGCAGTGGGTCTGTTCCAGTCTGAGGTGAAGGGGCACCTCCTGCTCTTCATCATCAGGGGGAGTGGTGACTATAAAGTACTCAAGGACCGACTAGGAGCTCTGGCCCCAGAATTTGTTGGGAAGGTGAGAGCAGGCAAGCAGCAACTGGACCTGAAAAGAGAGACTCAACAAAACCTCTGTTATATCGGCCATTTGATTCAAATCTTGAGATAATGTTCCCTAATCCCCTATTTGGAATTGGCTCTTTTGAATCAACTATTTCATTCAATCTTGAATTTAATTTGCAAATTGGTTCAATGGAGTCCGATGTTTTGAGTCCTAGAGATCTCAATGTACTGTATATTATATATAGTGCACTACTTTTGACAATGGTCTCGTCCAATAAAATGCGTGGGCATTTATGACGGAGACTCAGATATGAAGTGGCTCATGCCCGAGGGAGAGATCTCCACCGAGCGTGTGCGGGAATTCTGCCAGTCATTCATACAAGGCGATCTCAAGGTCAGAGGTCAAAACAGACTTTAGTTAAAATAGTATTGGTTCTCTTTCAAATGCCTTTGAAGGTTGATTGAGCCTGCCTGGATTGCCAGGGTTTGCACTTTTTGGACTATTTTATTGGTTCCATTCTGACAGGCAAGCTCAATTAAGAGCAGGTAAATAAGTATTGGAAAGAAAACTAATACTATTTGAACCCATATCTATGGCGCAGTATACGTTTCAGTGTCTTTGATAATATGTAGAAAGCAGCAATAAATTATACTGGTGGCCTCCATTTAATGTATCTATATTGCTTCTCAAAATCTTTTTAGGAGGTGAAGCAGGCAGGAGAACCTCATCCTAAAACTGAGTTGTAAAATAAACAAATAAATGAATGTAAATAATTAGCTTTGTGACAATTATTGTGTCTGTTTTGGAGTCCGGATTGTTTCTCTGCCTGAATCTTGTGTAGGCTGTGTGTGTGCTCTGGTGGTGTGTCTTTATGAGAGGAAAGTCTGCCATCTGTGAGTTGACCACAGCTCAGTGGCTACTCACCACTGAGATTTTAGCCCCTAGTTTGTCAGCGTTGGCACTGATCTGATGGTTACAATCACAACAAACTGACCTCAGTAGACTAATAGGGCCTGGAGGGTCTAACAGAGAAAGAAGAATTGGAATTTGTCTTCAGAAAAAATAACAGTTGAGGATTTCAAATGCAATCATAGAGAAACAATACAATGCAAGATATTACAATACATTTTAGTGTATTTTCATGCAAATGCTATATTTAAGTGCGGACCTGTGTTCAAATACATGTACAGTATATTTGAGTGTCTGGTATATAAAAAACGTTTTCAAATACACAACCCAAAACAATAACTTTTATTTCCGTATTTGAATGGTTATTTGTAAAAACCAAATAGTCTGCCAAATTGTATTATTTGACAGTATTTTCAAATTCTTATGTAAATTCATGAGAGTGTATTTAGGTTTTTCAAAAAGATTTAAGTAGTATTTCAAGTTACATACAAAAATTAAACTACTTATCCTTTCAAATAAAAGATCAGAATACTTACTTGAATGTATGAGCAATTAATTGAACTATTAAAAAATATGTGAACCGTTTGGAATAACCTGGGTGTCTGCATAAATTGGTCATACAATTTGATCTGATCTTCATCTAAGTCACAACAACAGACAAAGTCTGTTTAAACCTAAGCATAAAAAAATCTACGTTTTCATGTCTTTATTGAACTCACCATGTAAACATTCACAAGTGCAGGAGTGGGAAAAGTATGTGAAACTTTGGATTTAATAACTGGTTTGCCCTCCTTTGGCAGCAATAAACTCAACCAAAGCGTTTTCTGTAGTTGCGGATCAGACCTGCACAGCGGTCAGGAGGAATTTTGGACCATTAATCTTTACGTTTCCAGTTCAGCAATATTCATAGGATGTCTGGTGTGAACCGCTCTCGAGATCATGCCACATAATCTAAATCGGGTTGAGAGTCAGGACTCTGACTGGGCCACTCCAGAAGGCCTGTTTTCTTCTGTTGAAGCCATTCTGTTGTTGATTTACTTGTGTTTCGGTCATTGTCCTGTTGCGTCGCCCAACTTCTGTTGAGCTTCAATGTGGAGGACAGACAGCCTAACATTCTTCTGCAAAATGTCTTGATAACCTTGGGAATTAATTTTTCTGTCAATGATAGCCAGTTGTCCAGGCCCTGAGGCAGCAAAACAGGGCCAAACCATGATGCTCCCTCCACCATACTTTTGCAGTTGGGATGAGGTTTGATGTTGGTGTGCTGTGCCTTTTTTCTCCACACATAGTGTTGTGTGTTCCTTCCAAACAAATCGACTTTGGTTTGAATCCTGACTCCAATGAGCTTTTGGAAAAGTCAACAGCCTAGGGGTTCAAATACTTTTTTCAACCTACACTGTGAATGTTTAAATGACGTATTTAATATAGACATGTAAAATACAATAATTTGTGTGTTATTGGTTTAAGCACACTGTGTTTGTCTATTGATGTGACTAAGATGAAGATCAGATAACATTTTATGACTAATTTACGCAGGAATTGAGGTAATTCCGAAGGGTTCACATACTTTTTCTTGCCACTGTAGTATTTGAACCCAGATCTGATTAAGTTGCATACAGTTGAAGTCGGAAGTTTACATACACCTTAGCCAAATAAGTAAAAAATAAGTAAAAAATCCCTGTTTCAGGTCAGTTAGGATCACCACTTTATTTTAAGAATGTGAAATGTCAGAATAATAGTAGAGAAAATGATTTATTTCAGCTTTTATTTCTTTCATCACATTCCCAGTGGGTCAGAAGTTTACATACACTCAATTAGTATTTGGTAACGTTGCCTTTAAATTGTTTAACTTGGGTCAATTGTTTGTCAGGTAGCCTTCCACAAGCTTCCCACAATAAGTTGGGTGGATTTAGGCCAATTCCTCCTGACAGAGCTGGTGTAACTGATTCAGGTTGTTAGGCCTCCTTTGCGCGTGCTTCTTCAGTTCTGCCCCACAAATCTTCTATAGGATTGAGGTCAGGGCTTTCATGTGCGCCCTTAATACCTTGTCTTTGTTGTCCTTAAGCCATTTGCCACAACTTTGGAAGTATACTTGGGGTCATTGTCCATTTGGAAGACCCATTTGCGACCAAGCTTTAACTTCCTGACTGATGTCTTGGATGTTGCTTCAATATATCCACATAATTTTCCCATCCTCTTACCATCTATTTTGTAAATTTGCATCAATTCTCTCGCAAACCAGCCTCCCACAACATGATACTGCCACCCCACAATGCTTCACGGTTGGGGATGGTGTTCTTTTGAAGCCACAAGCCTCCCCTTATTCCTCCAAGCGTGATGTCGTGTAAGCTTATTGGTTCTATTTTGTTTTTAAATCAGACCAGGACATTTCTCCAAGAAATCTGATTTTTGTCTATGTGGTTCTGAAACCCAGTAGTCTCTAGCTTTTATGGATTTTGGAGCAGTGGCTTCTTCCTTTTTGTGCACCAGGTTATTTAAAGTATAAGGACTTGTTTTATATGGATATAGATGCTTTTGTACCTGTTTTACTCCAGCATCTTCACAAGGCCCTTTGCTGTTGTTCTGGGTTGATTTGCACTTTTGTTCAAAGTGCGTTCATCTCTAGGAGACAGAATGTCTCTCCTTCCTGGCGGGATAATGACTGCTTGGTATGGTGTTTATGCTTGCATGCTATTGTTTGTACATATTAAGATGTGCAACCTCAAGGTGTTTGAAATTATCCCAAGGATGAACCAGACTTGGAGTCTCAATGTTCGAGGTCTGGCTGATTTCTTTTGATTTTCCCATGATATCAAGCAAAGAGGCACTGGAGTTTTGAAGGTAGGCCTTGAGAATACATCCACAGGTACACCCCCAATTGAATCAAATTATGTCAATTAGCCCATCAGAAGCTTCTAATGCCATGACATAATTTTCTGGAATTTTCAAGCTGTTTAAAGGCACAGTCAACTTAGGTGTATGTAAACTTCTGACGCACTGGAATTGTGATACAGTGAATTATAAGTGAAATAATCTGTAAACAATTGTTGGAAAAATGACTTATGTCATGCACAAAGTAGATGTCCTAAATTTGTGGAGTGGTTGAAAAACAAGTTTTAATGACTTCCGACTTCAACTGTCCATGAAAGATCCAGTCACTGTAGGCCAGCCAACAGCAGTGGAAGAGGGGGAGTTAGTGCAGATTTCTAGACATTAAGGGCAGTACAATAAAGTACAGAAGGATTGGAGCACTCGGGGTGAATATAACAGACCAGAAAGAACAGATTGTCTGCCTGCTGTGCTGAAAGAAACAGGAGAAGAAAACAACACACTCCAAAGAAAGAAAAGTTGAGCGGTTGATCCAAATAAATTCGCTTGAAAAGGGATGGGAAGTTTCAAGGCAAAGACTTGGAATCAAGGATAATTAGTAGGGATGGAGTGCCAAGCGGAGCATCAGACGGAATAGGGAAACCACTATTTGGCAGATGTTGGGATTGAAAGGGATGGAGATATATACATAGCTACAGTATCTAAACAGCTGCATTCAGTGCCTGTCTTTGTGGATGTGTACTGCAATCAAAGTTGAGACAACATTGGAAAAAATGCATCCACAAAGGAGGTAGTAGGTCAGATGATGAGGAGATGGGTTGTTGTCTTGTTTTATTTCATCCACACGAGGGACGTTTTATGGAGATAGTGGGCACCTTAGAGCTGATCACTATTGTCAAGTCGGGGACAATTGTTGGTCACCGCCTTTCAAGTGTGTTGCATTCTGGGGATTAAACATTTCT
>NW_027037332.1:0-18749 GCF_034236695.1 Oncorhynchus nerka
AATAAAGGTGTTCTCCAACTGGCCTACCTGGTTAAATAAAGGTGTTCTCAACTGGCCTACCTGGTTAAATAAAGGTGTTCTCAACTGGCCTACCTGGTTAAATAAAGGTGTTCTCAACTGGCCTACCTGGTTAAATAAAGGTGTTCTCAACTGGCCTACCTGGTTAAATAAAGGTGTTCTCAACTGGCCTACCTGGTTAAATAAAGGTGTTCTCAACTGGCCTACCTGGTTAAATAAAGGTGTTCTCAACTAGCCTACCTGGTTAAATAAAGGTGTTCTCAACTAGCCTACCTGGTTAAATAAAGGTGTTCTCAACTAGCCTACCTGGTTAAATAAAGGTGTTCTCAACTAGCCTACCTGGTTAAATAAAGGTGTTCTCAACTAGCCTACCTGGTTAAATAAAGGTGTTCTCAACTAGCCTACCTGGTTAAATAAAGGTGTTCTCAACTAGCCTACCCGGTTAAATAAAGGTGTTCTCAACTAGCCTACCCGGTTAAATAGTTGTTCTCAACCAGCCTACCTGGTTAAATAAAGGTGTTCTCAACTAGCCTACCCGGTTAAATAAAGGTGTTCTCAACTAGCCTACCTGGTTAAATAAAGGTGTTCTCAACTAGCCTACCTGGTTAAAATAAAGGTGTTCAACCAGCCTACCTGGTTAAATAAAGGTGTTCTCAACTAGCCTACCTGGTTAAATAAAGGTGTTCTCAACTAGCCTACCTGGTTAAATAAAGGTGTTCTCAACTAGCCTACCTGGTTAAATAAAGGTGTTCTCAACTAGCCTCCCTGGTTAAATAAAGGTGTTCTCAACTAGCCTACCCGGTTAAATAAAGGTGTTCTCAACTAGCCTCCCTGGTTAAATAAAGGTGAAATAAAAGAAGAAAAAGAAGAGTTAGTTAAGAATGTATGATTAAAATAGCCTTCTTCTGTCGGAACAGGTCCTGTCTTTTCTTAAAAAGCAGAAAACAAATAATTCAGTCAACATTCATTCTGGTTATTGACTAAGGTAATGTCATCTAACGGTTAAGCTGGCTAAGAAGAGAAACGAAACAACCACCTGTTTGATACACAATCCTCCACAACACCTGTCTGAAAATGCACTGTTATGGTTGTAATAACATTTCTTAGCTGTTATTCATTGGTTTACAAATGTGGTTTTGATTTTGAGTCTATGAATATGTTCACAGCATTACACACAGACACACAGGAGCAATATTGTGTGCATCACCTGAACTCTGCCTTGTTTTATGAAATACTATACATTATCATAAATAAATACACAAATGCGATACTATCCAGTCTTTCTACTTTGCACATTCACCTTCTGCAAATCTACCATTCCTGTGTTTTACTTGCTATATTGTATTTACTTTGCCACCATGGCCTTTTTTTGCCTTTACCTCCCTTATCTTAGCTCATTTGCTCACATTGTATATAGACTTATTTTTCTACTGTATTATTGACTGTATGTTTGTTTTACTCCATGTGTAACTCTGTGTTGTTGTATGTGTCTAACTGCTTTGCTTTATCTTGGCCAGGTCGCAATTGTAAATGAGAACTTGTTCTCAACTTGCTTACCTGGTTAAATAAAGGTCAAATACAATAAATGAAATAAAATATGTCAGTAGGGCTGGAGAAGTGGAGTGGAAATAGCATACAGGAGGCTATGACTGTACAGGGAAGAAGGGAAAACATGAGTAGAAGAGGTATGGTAGGCAAAATGATGTCACCAGTCACAGTTTAACCATGGCAAAATCCACCCCACTGCCATGCTGGGTAGATTCAGGCGTGTGGAGAGAGATATCCCACTGAGCACAGATGTCATTTCAACGGCTACTTTTGATTTACATTTGGTTGAGTTGTCAACTATTATGCAAACTTCAGGTGAATCTGAGGTATTAGTTCTACAGATATGATGTAACCTTCAGGTGAATCTGGGAGGTATTAGTTCTACAGATATGATGTAACCTTTAGGTGAATCTGAGGTATTAGTTCTACAGATATGATGTAACCTTCAGGTGAATCTGAGGTATTGGTTCTACAGATATGATGTAACCCCCAGGTGAATCTGAGGTATTAGTTCTATAGATATGATGTAACCCCCAGGTGAATCTGAGGTATTAGTTCTACAGATATGATGTAACCTTTAGGTGAATCTGAGGTATTAGTTCTACAGATATGATGTAACCTTCAGGTGAATCTGAGGTATTGGTTCTACAGATATGATGTAACCTTTAGGTGAATCTGAGGTATTAGTTCTACAGATATGATGTAAACTTCAGGTGAATCTGAGGTATTGGTTCTACAGATATGATGTAACCTTTAGGTGAATCTGAGGTATTGGTTCTACAGATATGATGTAACCCCCAGGTGAATCTGAGGTATTAGTTCTACAGATATGATGTAACCTTCAGGTGAATCTGAGGTATTAGTTCTACAGATATGATGTAACCTTCAGGTGAATCTGAGGTATTAGTTCTACAGATATGATGTAACCCCCAGGTGAATCTGAGGTATTAGTTCTACAGATATGATGTAACCCCCAGGTGAATCTGAGGTAGAGATCTGATGAACACAGCAGGGTACCCAGGTGAGAGTCTGAGGTATAACATTAGTTCTACAGATATGATGTAAACTTCAGTGAATCTGAGGTATTAGTTCTACAGCAGATATGATGTAACAGCCCCAGGTGAAACTGAACACAGAGGTATTAGTTCTACAGATATGATGTAACCTGTTAGAGGTGAAACAGAGATATTAAACCTGGTGAACACACAGATAGTCCTGATGTTAGAGAGTCTCCCCAGGTGAATCTGAGGTATTAGTTCTACAGATATGATGTAACCTTCAGGTGAATCTGAGGCATTAGTTCTACAGATATGATGTAACCTTTAGGTGAATCTGAGGTATTAGTTCTACAGATATGATGTAAACATGTACAAAGATAATGTACTTATCAAGTAATGGTGTGTTTGTGTGTGTGCATTTCTTTCCCTCTCAGTGTGTAGAGCTTCTGTGTGTCTAAGTGTGAACACAGCAGGGCATAACAGTCCTGTGTTAGAGAGTCTCTGGTGAACACAGCAGGGTATAACAGTCCTGTGTTAGAGAGTCTCTGGTGAACACAGCAGGGTACTCTATCTCTGTGTTAGAGAGTCTCTGGTGAACACAGCAGTCCTGGTTAGGAGAGTCTCAGAACACAGCAGTGACCCAGTCCTGTGTTAGAGAGTCTCTGGTGAACACAACACAGCAGGGTATAACAGTCCTGTGTTAGAGAGTCTCTGGTGAACACAGCAGGTTATAACAGTCCTGTGTTAGAGAGTCTCTGGTGAACACAGCAGGGTATAACAGTCCTGTGTTAGGAGAGTCCTGTGAACACAGCAGGGTTCCAGAGAGTCTCTGGTGAACACAGCAGGGTACTCTATCTCTGTGTTAGAGAGTCTCTGGTGAACACAGCAGGGTACTCCAGTCCTGTGTTAGAGAGTCTCAGAACACAGCAGATAACAGTCTGTGTTAGAGAGTCTCTGGTGAACACAGCAGGGTATAACAGTCCTGTGTTAGAGAGTCTCTGGTGAACACAGCAGGGTACTCAGTCCTGTGTTATAAGCAGGGTCTGTGTTAGAGAGTCTCTGGTGAACACAGCAGGGTAACTCCAGTCCTGTGTTAGAGAGTCTCTGGTGAACACAGCAGGGTACTCCAGTCCTGTTAGAGTCTCTGGTGAACTACTCTATCTCTGTGTTAGAGAGTCTCTGGTGAACACAGCAGGGTACTCTATCTCTGTGTTAGAGAGTCTCTGGTGAACACAGCAGGGTACTCTATCTCTGTGTTAGAGAGTCTCTGGTGAACACAGCAGGTTATAACAGTTCTGTGTTAGAGAGTCTCTGGTGAACACAGCAGGGTATAACAGCCCTGTGTTAGAGAGTCTCTGGTGAACACAGCAGGGTACTCCAGTCCTGTGTTAGAGAGTCTCTGGTGAACACAGCAGGGTACTCCAGTCCTGTGTTAGAGAGTCTCTGGTGAACACAGCAGGGTATAACAGTCCTGTGTTAGAGAGTCTCTGGTGAACACAGTCCTGTGTTAGAGAGTCTCTGGTGAACAGCAGGGCAGTCCTGTGTTAGAGAGTCTCTGGTGAACACAGCAGGGTATAAGAGTCCTGTGTTAGAGAGTTCTGAACACAGCAGGGTACTCTATAACAGCCCTGTGTTAGAGAGTCTCTGGTGAACACAGCAGGGTATCTCCAGGGTAGAGAGTCTCTGTGAACACAGCAGGGTACTCCAGTCCTGTGTTAGAGAGTCTCTGGTGAACACAGCAGTGATAACAGTCCTGTGTTAGAGAGTCTCAGAACACAGCAGGGTACTAACAGTCCTGTGTTAGAGAGTCTAGAACACAGCAGTCTCTGTGTTAGAGAACACAGCAGGGTTAGAACACAGCAGGGTACTCTATCTCTGTGTTAGAGAGTTCCCAGAACAGCAGTACTCCAGTCCTGTGTTAGAGATGAACACAGCACAGTCCTGTGTTAGAGAGTCTCTGGTGAACACAGCAGGGTACTAACAGTCCTGTGTTAGAGAGTCTCAGAACACAGCAGGGTACTCCAGTCCTGTGTTAGAGAGTCTCTGGTGAACACAGCAGGGTACTCTCTATCTCTGTGTTAGAGTCCTGTGAACACAGCAGGGAGTCTCTGTGTTAGAGAGTCTCTGAGAACACAGCAGGGTACTCTATCTCTGTGTTCGAGAGTCTCTGGTGAACACAGCAGGTTATAACAGTTCTGTGTTAGAGAGTCTCTGGTGAACACAGCAGGGTATAACAGCCCTGTGTTAGAGAACACTCCAGTCCTGTGTTAGAGAGTCTCTGGTGAACACAGCAGGGTACTCCAGTCCTGTGTTAGAGAGTCTCTGGTGAACACAGCAGGGCATAACAGTCCTGTGTTAGAGAGTCTCTGGTGAACACAGCAGGGTATAACAGTCCCTGTTAGAGAGTTAGAACACAGCAGGGTACTCCAGTCCTGTGTTAGAGACAGAAACAGCAGGGTATAAGAGTCCTGTGTTAGAGAGTCCAGAACACAGCAGGGTATAACAGCCCTGTGTTAGAGAGTCTCTGGTGAACACAGTACTCCAGTCCTGTGTTAGAGAGTCTCTGAGGAACACAGCAGGGTACAGTCCTGTGTTAGAGAGTCTCTAGAACACAGCAGGGTACTCCAGTCCTGTGTTAGAGAGTCTCAGAACACAGCAGGGTACTCCAGTCCTGTGTTAGAGAGTCTCAGAACACAGCAGAGTATAACAGTCCATGTGTTAGAGAGTCTCAGAACACAGCAGGGTATAACAGCTCCTGTGTTAGAGAGTCTCCAGAACACAGCAGGGTATAACAGCCCTGTGTTAGAGAGTCTCTGGTGAACACAGCAGGGTACTCCAGTCCTGTGTTAGAGAGTCTCTGGTGAACACAGCAGGGTATAAGAGTCCTGTGTTAGAGAGTCTCTGGTGATAATGTGTTGTGTGGCTGTTGCCAGATGACATCATGAGAATGTCTGTAATTGGAAGTGTTTTGTCTTTAACCCTTAAAGGGAACCAACCAGTGTACTGAATGCCCAGAGGGCCTGGTTCAACCCAAGGGCTCATTCACACCATCTCAGAATTGTGATCCAGATTCACCCTGGCGTCAGCCTGGTGCCTCCCTTGTCCTCTATTTATTCATATTCAAAGACTTTGAATTCCATAACCGATTTAATAATGGCATAATCCTGTAAGATTTACACTGAGGCCCAACATGCTTCTACAAGATGATATCAGGCTTTGTTTTAATATTTGATCAGATGTGTTGCTCACTTTCCTCAGCTAATGAGTAATGAATATTTCTGATTAAAACTGACATCTGACATGTCTGTTGAGTATTGAGGACCTATGGGAAATCAAACAGAGATGATGAGTTTAGCTAATAGAAGAAATCTCTGGAAGAAAGTCTACATTAGTAAATTACACACTGATTGAGAATAGTTGGTAAAGTTGTACTGTTGGGAAGCTGTGGAGATTGGACTCTTTTTCTGAAAAGCAGGGTAGGGACTTTAGCTGTAAATCTGTCCTGCCATGAAAAGGATACTCCAAGTTATGAATGCTGCCGTTGGTTTGTCACACACACACACACACACACACACACACACACACACACACACATACACACACACACACACAAATGGGATGTACAGTGCATTGAGTATTCAGACCCCTGACTTTTTTCCACATTTTGTTACGTTACAGCCTTATTTTAAAATTGATTTAAAAAATACAAAATACCATCTACAATCTACACACAATGCCCCATAATGACGTAGAAAAAAACTGCTTTTTAAAATGTTTGCAAATGTATTCAAAATAAAACTGAAATATCACATTTACATAAGTATTCAGACCCTTTACTCAGCACTTTGTTGAAGCACCTTTGGCAGCGATCAGGCTTTTGTAGTAGAGTGGCCAGACGGAAGCCACTCCTCAGTAAAAAGGCACATAACAGCCCTCTTGGAGGTTGCCAAAAGGCTCTCAGACCATGAGAAACAAGATTCTCTGGTCTGCTAAAACCAAGAATTGAACTCTTTGACCTGAATGCCAAGCGTCACATCTCGAGAAAACCTGGCACCATCCCTACGGTGAAGCATGGTGGTGGCAGCATCATACTGTGGGGATGTTTGTCGGTGGTAGGGACTGGCATTGAGGGAAAGATGAACGGAGAAACATACAGAGAGATCCTTGATGAAAACTTGCTCCAAAGCACTCAGGACCTCAGACTGTGGTGAAGGTTCACCTTCCAACAGGACAACGACCCTAAGCACACAGCCAAGACAATGCAGGAGTGGCTTCGAGAAGGTGCTTCAACAAGGTACTGTGTAAGAATCTGAATACTTATGTAAATGTGATATTTAAGATTTTTATTTTTAAAACATTTGCAAATGCTATGTCATTATGAGGTATTGTGTGTAGATTGACGAGGGGGAAAAATGTAATCAATTTTAGAATAAGGCTGTAACGTAACAAAATGTGGAAAAAGTCAAGTGGTCTGAATACTTTCTGAATGCACTGTATATATCAATATAAAAATGCAAGCACGCACCTCACGCACCACACACACACACACGCACCACACACACACACACACACACACACACACACACACACACACACACACACACACACACACACACACACACACACACACACACACACACACACACACACACACACAGCCAGTTCCACTCAGGCATGGCCTGAAGCTCTCAGCCATATGTCTCTGAGGAAATAAGAAGGAGGTCAGTGGATTGAAGTGACATCAAACATTCATGACATCATGACCAACATGGAGAGGTCTCAGCCATGAGCCATCCAAGTCTGCTAATCCAGCGCCTCCCTGTGGACGTAGAGGCACATTGCAATAACAATCCTTTGGTTGTCCCTGGTTCTTCAAAACAAAGGAAATGATGTTATTTCTTCAATGTGTATTTTTCTGCTGCATTGTGTTCATGTTGATTGACTTTAACAGCCAAGGGTTGAGTTTGTTTGGTGATTGAAGGATCAGCTGGGAAACATTGTTACAGCATCAGTTTACATGGCTAGTGTTACTAAATGGTGTCCTCTGGTGCCCTCTGACCTTGACATATGTAGGGTTGTGTTAACTGTTTACATGGCTAGTGTTACTAAGTGGTGCCCTCTGACCTTGACATATGTAGGGTTGTGTTAACTGTTTATATGGCTAGTGTTACTAAGTGGTGCCCTCTGACCTTGACATATGTAGGGTTGTGTTAACTGTTTACATGGCTAGTGTTACTAAGTGGTGCCCTCTGACCTTGACATATGTAGGGTTGTGTTAACTGTTTACATGGCTAGTGTTACTAAATGGTGTCCTCTGACCTTGACATATGTAGGGTTGTGTTAACTGTTTACATGGCTAGTGTTACTGACCTTGAAGTGTTAACTGTACATGGCCTGGTGGTCCCTCTGACCTTGACATATGTAGGGTTGTGTTAACTGTTTACATGGCTAGTGTTACTAAGTGGTGTCCTCTGACCTTGACATATGTAGGGTTGTGTTAACTGTTTACATGGCTAGTGTTACTAAGTGGTGTCCTCTGACCTGACATATGTAGGGTTGTGTTAACTGTTTATATGGCTAGTGTTACTAAATGGTGTCCTCTGACCTTGACATATGTAGGGTTGTGTTAACTGTTTACATGGCTAGTGTTACTGGTGCCCTCTGACCTTGACATATGTAGGGTTGTGTTAACTGTTTACATGGCTAGTGTTACTAAGTGGTGTCCTCTGACCTTGACATATGTAGGGTTGTGTTAACTGTTTACATGGCTAGTGTTACTAAGTGGTGCCCTCTGACCTTGACATATGTAGGGTTGTGTTAACTGTTTACATGGCTAGTGTTACTAAGTGGTGCCCTCTGACCTTGACATATGTAGGGTTGTGTTAACTGTTTACATGGCTAGTGTTACTAAGTGGTGCCCTCTGACCTTGACATATGTAGGGTTGTGTTAACTGTTTATATGGCTGGTGTTACTAAATGGTGTCCTCTGACCTTGACATATGTAGGGTTGTGTTAACTGTTTACATGGCTAGTGTTACTAGTGGTGCCCTCTGACCTTGACATATGTAGGGTTGTGTTAACTGTTTATATGGCTAGTGTTACTAAGTGGTGCCCTCTGACCTTGACATATGTAGGGTTGTGTTAACTGTTTATATGGCTAGTGTTACTAAGTGGTGTCCTCTGACCTTGACATATGTAGGGTTGTGTTAACTGTTTATATGGCTAGTGTTACTAAGTGGTGTCCTCTGACCTTGACATATGTAGGGTTGTGTTAACTGTTTATATGGCTAGTGTTACTGGTGCCCTCTGACCTTATATGTAGGGGTGCTATTTTACATGGCTAGTGTTACTAAGTGGTGTCCTCTGACCTTGACATATGTAGGGTTGTGTTAACTGTTTATATGGCTGGTGTTACTAAGTGGTGCCCTCTGACCTTGACATATGTAGGGTTGTGTTAACTGTTTACATGGCTGGTGTTACTAAGTGGTGTCCTCTGACCTTGACATATGTAGGGTTGTGTTAACTGTTTACATGGCTAGTGTTACTAAGTGGTGTCCTCTGACCTTGACATATGTAGGGTTGTGTTAACTGTTTACATGGCTGGTGTTACTAAGTGGTGCCCTCTGACCTTGACATATGTAGGGTTGTGTTAACTGTTTATATGGCTAGTGTTACTAAATGGTGTCCTCTGGTGCCCTCTGACCTTGACATATGTAGGGTTGTGTTAACTGTTTATATGGCTGGTGTTACTAAGTGGTGCCCTCTGGTGTCCTCTGACCTTGACATATGTAGGGTTGTGTTAACTGTTTACATGGCTAGTGTTACTAAGTGGTGTCCTCTGACCTTGACATATGTAGGGTTAACTGTTTAACTGTTTACTAAATGACCTTGCTAGTGTTAACTGTTTGCTATATAGTGTTACTGGTGTCCTCTGACCTTGACATATGTAGGGTTGTGTTAACTGTTTACATGGCTAGTGTTACTAAGTGGTGTCCTCTGACCTTGACATATGTAGGGTTGTGTTAACTGTTTATATGGCTAGTGTTACTAAGTGGTGCCCTCTGACCTTGACATATGTAGGGTTGTGTTAACTGTTTATATGGCTGGTGTTACTAAGTGGTGTCCTCTGACCTTGACATATGTAGGGTTGTGTTAACTGTTTACATGGCTAGTGTTACTAAGTGGTGTCCTCTGACCTTGACATATGTAGGGTTGTGTTAACTGTTTACATGGCTAGTGTTACTAAGTGGTGTCCTCTGGTGTCTTCTGACCTTGACATATGTAGGGTTGTGTTAACTGTTTACATGGCTAGTGTTACTAAGTGGTGCCCTCTGACCTTGACATATGTAGGGTTGTGTTAACTGTTTACATGGCTAGTGTTACTAAGTGGTGTCCTCTGACCTTGACATATGTAGGGTTGTGTTAACTGTTTACATGGCTAGTGTTACTAAGTGGTGTCCTCTGACCTTGACATATGTAGGGTTGTGTTAACTGTTTACATGGCTAGTGTTACTAAATGGTGACCTTGACATATGTAGGGTTGTGTTAACTGTTTACATGGCTAGTGTTACTAAGTGGTGTCCTCTGACCTTGACATATGTAGGGTTGTGTTAACTGTTTACATGGCTAGTGTTACTAAGTGGTGCCCTCTGACCTTGACATATGTAGGGTTGTGTTAACTGTTTATATGGCTAGTGTTACTAAGTGGTGCCCTCTGACCTTGACATATGTAGGGTTGTGTTAACTGTTTACATGGCTAGTGTTACTAAGTGGTGTCCTCTGACCTTGACATATGTAGGGTTGTGTTAACTGTTTATATGGCTAGTGTTACTAAGTGGTGCCCTCTGACCTTGACATATGTAGGGTTGTGTTAACTGTTTACATGGCTAGTGTTACTAAGTGGTGTCCTCTGACCTTGACATATGTAGGGTTGTGTTAACTGTTTACATGGCTAGTGTTACTAAGTGGTGCCCTCTGACCTTGACATATGTAGGGTTGTGTTAACTGTTTACATGGCTAGTTTACTAAGTGGTGTCCTCTGACCTTGACTAGGGTTGTGTGTTATATGGCTGGTGTTACTAAATGGTGTCCTCTGACCTTGACATATGTAGGGTTGTGTTAACTGTTTACATGGCTAGTGTTACTAAGTGGTGCCCTCTGACTAAGTGGTGTCCTCTGACCTTGACATATGTAGGGTTGTGTTAACTGTTTACATGGCTAGTGTTACTAAGTGGTGCCCTCTGACCTTGACATATGTAGGGTTGTGTTAACTGTTTACATGGCTAGTGTTACTAAGTGGTGTCCTCTGACCTTGACATATGTAGGGTTGTGTTAACTGTTTATATGGCTGGTGTTACTAAATGGTGTGTTAACTGTTTATATGGTGTTACCTCTGACCTTGACATATGTAGGGTTGTGTTAACTGTTTACATGGCTAGTGTTACTAAGTGGTGCCCTCTGACCTTGACATATGTAGGGTTGTGTTAACTGTTTACATGGCTAGTGTTACTAAGTGGTGCCCTCTGACCTTGACATATGTAGGGTTGTGTTAACTGTTTACATGGCTAGTGTTACTAAGTGGTGCCCTCTTGACCTAACTGACATATGTAGTGGTGCCTCTGTTGTAGGTTGTGTTAACTGTTTACATGGCTAGTGTTACTAAGTGGTGTCCTCTGACCTTGACATATGTAGGGTTGTGTTAACTGTTTACATGGCTAGTGTTACTAGTGGTGCCCTCTGACCTTGACATATGTAGGGTTGTGTTAACTGTTTACATGGCTAGTGTTACTAAGTGGTGTCCCTCTGACCTTGACATATGTAGGGTTGTGTTAACTGTTTACATGGCTAGTGTTACTAAGTGGTGTCCTCTGACCTTGACATATGTAGGGTTGTGTTAACTGTTTACATGGCTAGTGTTACTAAGTGGTGCCCTCTGACCTTGACATATGTAGGGTTGTGTTAACTGTTTATATGGCTAGTGTTACTAAGTGGTGTCCTCTGACCTTGACATATGTAGGGTTGTGTTAACTGTTTACATGGCTAGTGTTACTAAGTGGTGTCCTCTGACCTTGACATATGTAGGGTTGTGTTAACTGTTTACATGGCTAGTGTTACTAAGTGGTGTCCTCTGACCTTGACATATGTAGGGTTGTGTTAACTGTTTACATGGCTAGTGTTACTAAGTGGTGTCCTCTGACCTTGACATATGTAGGTTGTGTCTGACCTTGACATATGTAGGGTTGTGTTAACTGTTTACATGGCTAGTGTTACTAAGTGGTGTCCTCTGACCTTGACATATGTAGGGTTGTGTTAACTGTTTACATGGCTAGTGTTACTAAGTGGTGTCCTCTGACCTTGACATATGTAGGGTTGTGTTAACTGTTTACATGGCTAGTGTTACTAAGTGGTTCTGACCTTGACATATGTAGGGTTGTGTTAACTGTTTACAACTAGTGTTACTAAGTGGTGTCCTCTGACCTTGACATATGTAGGGTTGTGTTAACTGTTTACATGGCTAGTGTTACTAAGTGGTGTCCTCTGACCTTGACATATGTAGGGTTGTGTTAACTGTTTACATGGCTAGTGTTACTAAGTGGTGTCCTCTGACCTTGACATATGTAGGGTTGTGTTAACTGTTTATATGGCTAGTGTTACTAAGTGGTGCCCTCTGACCTTGACATATGTAGGGTTGTGTTAACTGTTTACATGGCTAGTGTTACTAAGTGGTGTCCTCTGACCTTGACATATGTAGGGTTGTGTTAACTGTTTACATGGCTAGTGTTACTAAGTGGTGCCCTCTGACCTTGACATATGTAGGGTTGTGTTAACTGTTTACATGGCTAGTGTTACTAAGTGGTGCCCTCTGACCTTGACATATGTAGGGTTGTGTTAACTGTTTACATGGCTAGTGTTACTAAGTGGTGTCCTCTGACCTTGACATATGTAGGGTTGTGTTAACTGTTTACATGGCTAGTGTTACTAAGTGGTGCCCTCTGACCTTGACATATGTAGGGTTGTGTTAACTGTTTACATGGCTAGTGTTACTAAGTGGTGCCCTCTGACCTTGACATATGTAGGGTTGTGTTAACTGTTTACATGGCTAGTGTTACTAAGTGGTGTCCTCTGGTGTCTTCTGACCTTGACATATGTAGGGTTGTGTTAACTGTTTACATGGCTAGTGTTACTAAGTGGTGCCCTCTGACCTTGACATATGTAGGGTTGTGTTAACTGTTTACATGGCTAGTGTTACTAAGTGGTGCCCTCTGACCTTGACATATGTAGGGTTGTGTTAACTGTTTACATGGCTAGTGTTACTAAGTGGTGTCCTCTGACCTTGACATATGTAGGGTTGTGTTAACTGTTTACATGGCTGGTGTTACTAAGTGGTGTCCTCTGACCTTGACATATGTAGGGTTGTGTTAACTGTTTACATGGCTAGTGTTACTAAGTGGTGCCCTCTGACCTTGACATATGTAGGGTTGTGTTAACTGTTTACATGGCTAGTGTTACTAAGTGGTGTCCTCTGACCTTGACATATGTAGGGTTGTGTTAACTGTTTACATGGCTAGTGTTACTAAATGGTGTCCTCTGGTGTCCTCTGACCTTGACATATGTAGGGTTGTGTTAACTGTTTACATGGCTAGTGTTACTAAGTGGTGTCCTCTGACCTTGACATATGTAGGGTTGTGTTAACTGTTTATATGGCTAGTGTTACTAAGTGGTGTCCTCTGACCTTGACATATGTAGGTTGTGTTAACTGTTTTATGGCTAGTGTTACTAAGTGGTGCCTCTGACCTTGACATATGTAGGGTTGTGTTAACTGTTTACATGGCTAGTGTTACTAAGTGGTGCCCTCTGACCTTGACATATGTAGGGTTGTGTTAACTGTTTACATGGCTAGTGTTACTAAGTGGTGCCCTCTGACCTTGACATATGTAGGGTTGTGTTAACTGTTTACATGGCTAGTGTTACTAAGTGGTGTCCTCTGACCTTGACATATGTAGGGTTGTGTTAACTGTTTACATGGCTAGTGTTACTAAGTGGTGCCCTCTGACCTTGACATATGTAGGGTTGTGTTAACTGTTTACATGGCTAGTGTTACTAAGTGGTGTCCTCTGACCTTGACATATGTAGGGTTGTGTTAACTGTTTACATGGCTAGTGTTACTAAGTGGTGTCCTCTGACCTTGACATATGTAGGGTTGTGTTAACTGTTTACATGGCTAGTGTTACTAAGTGGTGCCCTCTGACCTTGACATATGTAGGGTTGTGTTAACTGTTTACATGGCTAGTGTTACTAAGTGGTGTCCTCTGACCTTGACATATGTAGGGTTGTGTTAACTGTTTACATGGCTAGTGTTACTAAGTGGTGCCCTCTGACCTTGACATATGTAGGGTTGTGTTAACTGTTTACATGGCTAGTGTTACTAAGTGGTGCCCTCTGACCTTGACATATGTAGGGTTGTGTTAACTGTTTACATGGCTAGTGTTACTAAGTGGTGTCCTCTGACCTTGACATATGTAGGGTTGTGTTAACTGTTTATATGGCTGGTGTTACTAAGTGGTGCCTGGTGTCTTCTGACCTTGACATATGTAGGGTTGTGTTAACTGTTTACATGGCTAGTGTTACTAAGTGGTGTCCTCTGACCTTGACATATGTAGGGTTGTGTTAACTGTTTACATGGCTAGTGTTACTAAGTGGTGCCCTCTGACCTTGACATATGTAGGGTTGTGTTAACTGTTTATATGGCTGGTGTTACTAAATGGTGTCCTCTGGTGTCTTCTGACCTTGACATATGTAGGGTTGTGTTAACTGTTTACATGGCTAGTGTTACTAAGTGGTGTCCTCTGACCTTGACATATGTAGGGTTGTGTTAACTGTTTACATGGTTACTAAGTCCTCTCTGGTGTTGACATATGTAGGGTTGTGTTAACTGTTTAATGGCTGGTGTTACTGTCTCTGGTGTCTTCTGACCTTGACATATGTAGGGTTGTGTTAACTGTTTACATGGCTAGTGTTACTAAGTGGTGCCCTCTGACCTTGACATATGTAGGGTTGTGTTAACTGTTTACATGGCTAGTGTTACTAAGTGGTGCCCTCTGACCTTGACATATGTAGGGTTGTGTTAACTGTTTACATGGCTAGTGTTACTAAGTGGTGTCCTCTGACCTTGACATATGTAGGGTTGTGTTAACTGTTTACATGGCTAGTGGCTGGTGTCCTCTGACCTTGACATATGTAGGGTTGTGTTAACTGTTTACATGGCTAGTGTTACTGGTGTCCTCTGACCTTGACATATGTAGGGTTGTGTTAACTGTTTACATGGCTAGTGTTACTAAGTGGTGCCCTCTGACCTTGACATATGTAGGGTTGTGTTAACTGTTTACATGGCTAGTGTTACTAAGTGGTGTCCTCTGACCTTGACATATGTAGGGTTGTGTTAACTGTTTACATGGCTAGTGTTACTAAGTGGTGCCCTCTGACCTTGACATATGTAGGGTTGTGTTAACTGTTTACATGGCTAGTGTTACTAAGTGGTGTCCTCTGGACCTTGACATAAGCTGTGTTAACTGTTTACATAGTGTTACTATGGTGCCCTCTGACCTTGACATATGTAGGGTTGTGTTAACTGTTTACATGGCTAGTGTTACTAAGTGGTGCCTCTGACCTTGACATATGTAGGTTGTGTTAACTGTTTACATGGCTAGTGTTACTAAGTGGTGTCCTCTGACCTTGACATATGTAGGGTTGTGTTAACTGTTTACATGGCTAGTGTTACTAAATGGTGTCCTCTGGTGTCTTCTGACCTTGACATATGTAGGGTTGTGTTAACTGTTTACATGGCTAGTGTTACTAAGTGGTGCCCTGACCTTGACATATGTAGGGTTGTGTTAACTGTTTATATGGCTAGTGTTACTAAGTGGTGTCCTCTGACCTTGACATATGTAGGGTTGTGTTAACTGTTTATATGGCTAGTGTTACTAAATGGTGTCCTCTGACCTTGACATATGTAGGTTGTGTTAACTGTTTACATGGCTAGTGTTACTAAGTGGTGCCCTCTGACCTTGACATATGTAGGGTTGTGTTAACTGCTTCATATGGCTAGTGCTAAGTGGTGTCCTCTTGACATGTAGGCTTGTGTTAACTAAATGGGTGTTACTCTGGTGTCTTCTGACCTTGACATATGTAGGGTTGTGTTAACTGTTTACATGGCTAGTGTTACTAAGTGGTGTCCTCTGACCTTGACATATGTAGGGTTGTGTTAACTGTTTACATGGCTAGTGTTACTAAGTGGTGTCCTCTGACCTTGACATATGTAGGTTGTGTTAACTGTTTACATGGCTAGTGTTACTAAGTGGTGCCCTCTGACCTTGACATATGTAGGGTTGTGTTAACTGTTTACATGGCTAGTGTTACTAAGTGGTGCCCTCTGACCTGTTTACATGAGTGTTACATCCTCTGACCTTGACATATGGGGTTGTGTTAACTGTTTACATGGCTGGTGTTACTAAGTGGTGTCCTCTGACCTTGACATATGTAGGGTTGTGTTAACTGTGTTTATATGGCTAGTGTTACTAAGTGGTGCCCTCTGACCTGACATATGTAGGGTTGTGTTAACTGTTTACATGGCTAGTGTTACTAAATGGTGTCTGGTGTCTTCTGACCTTGACATATGTAGGGTTGTGTTAACTGTTTACATGGCTAGTGTTACTAAGTGGTGTCCTCTGACCTTGACATATGTAGGGTTGTGTTAACTGTTTACATGGCTAGTGTTACTAAGTGGTGTCCTCTGACCTTGACATATGTAGGGTTGTGTTAACTGTTTACATGGCTAGTGTTACTAAGTGGTGTCCTCTGACCTTGACATATGTAGGGTTGTGTTAACTGTTTACATGGCTAGTGTTACTAAGTGTGTCCCCTCTGACCTTGACATATGTAGGGTTGTGTTAACTGTTTACATGGCTAGTGTTACTAAGTGGTGCCCTCTGACCTTGACATATGTAGGGTTGTGTTAACTGTTTACATGGCTAGTGTTACATATGTAGGGTTGTGTTAACTGTTTACATGGCTAGTGTTACTAAGTGGTGTCCTCTGACCTTGACATATGTAGGGTTGTGTTAACTGTTTATATGGCTGGTGTTACTAAAGTGTCCTCTCTGTGCCCTCTGACCTTGACATGTAGGGTTGTGTTAACTGTTTACATGGCTAGTGTTACTAAGTGGTGTCCTCTGACCTTGACAGGGTTGTGTTAACTGTTTATATGGCTAGTGTTACTAAGTGGTGTCCTCTGACCTTGACATGTAGGGTTGTGTTAACTGTTTACATGGCTAGTGTTACTAGTGGTGCCCTCTGACCTGACATATGGGTGTGTGTTACACTGTTTACATGGACATATGTAGGGTTGTGTTACTCATGGCTAGTGTTACTAAGTGGTGTCCTCTGACCTTGACATATGTAGGGTTGTGTTAACTGTTTACATGGCTAGTGTTACTAAGTGGTGCCTCTCTGGACCTGACATATGTAGGGTTGTGTTAACTGTTTACATGGCTAGTGTTACTAAGTGGTGTCCTCTGACCTTGACATATGTAGGGTTGTGTTAACTGTTTACATGGCTTCTAGTGTTAGAGTGGTGCCCTCTGACCTTGACTATGTAGGGTTGTGTTAACTGTTTACATGGCTGGTGTTACTAAATGGTGTCCTCTGACCTTGACATATGTAGGGTTGTGTTAACTGTTTACATGGCTAGTGTTACTAAGTGGTGTCCTCTGACCTTGACATATGTAGGGTTGTGTTAACTGTTTACATGGCTGGTGTTACTAAGTGGTGTCCTCTGACCTTGACATATGTAGGGTTGTGTTAACTGTTTATATGGCTAGTGTTACTAAGTGGTGCCCTCTGACCTTGACATATGTAGGGTTGTGTTAACTGTTTACATGGCTAGTGTTACTAAGTGGTGTCCTCTGACCTTGACATATGTAGGGTTGTGTTAACTGTTTACATGGCTAGTGTTACTAAGTGGTGTCCTCTGACCTTGACATATGTAGGGTTGTGTTAACTGTTTACATGGCTAGTGTTACTAAGTGGTGTCCTCTGACCTTGACATATGTAGGGTTGTGTTAACTGTTTATATGGCTAGTGTTACTAAGTGGTGTCCTCTGACCTTGACATATGTAGGGTTGTGTTAACTGTTTACATGGCTGGTGTTACTAAGTGGTGCCCTCTGACCTTGACATATGTAGGGTTGTGTTAACTGTTTATATGGCTAGTGTTACTAAGTGGTGTCCTCTGGTGTCCTCTGACCTTGACATATGTAGGGTTGTGTTAACTGTTTACATGGCTAGTGTTACTAAGTGGTGCCCTCTGACCTTGACATATGTAGGGTTGTGTTAACTGTTTACATGGCTAGTGTTACTAAGTGGTGTCCCTCTGACCTTGACATATGTAGGGTTGTGTTAACTGTTTACATGGCTAGTGTTACTAAGTGGTGTCCTCTGACCTTGACATATGTAGGGTTGTGTTAACTGTTTACATGGCTAGTGTTACTAAGTGGTGCCCTCTGACCTTGACATATGTAGGGTTGTGTTAACTGTTTACATAGCTAGTGTTACTAAGTGGTGTCCTCTGACCTTGACATATGTAGGGTTGTGTTAACTGTTTACATGGCTAGTGTTACTAAGTGGTGTCCTCTGACCTTGACATATGTAGGGTTGTGTTAACTGTTTACATGGCTAGTGTTACTAAGTGGTGTCCTCTGACCTTGACATATGTAGGGTTGTGTTAACTGTTTACATGGCTAGTGTTACTAAGTGGTGCCCTCTGACCTTGACATATGTAGGGTTGTGTTAACTGTTTATATGGCTAGTGTTACTAAGTGGTGTCCTCTGACCTTGACATATGTAGGGTTGTGTTAACTGTTTACATGGCTAGTGTTACTAAGTGGTGTCCTCTGACCTTGACATATGTAGGGTTGTGTTAACTGTTTACATGGCTAGTGTTACTAAGTGGTGCCCTCTGACCTTGACATATGTAGGGTTGTGTTAACTGTTTACATGGCTAGTGTTACTAAGTGGTGTCCTCTGACCTTGACATATGTAGGGTTGTGTTAACTGTTTATATGGCTGGTGTTACTAAGTGGTGCCCTCTGACCTTGACATATGTAGGGTTGTGTTAACTGTTTACATGGCT